>NC_071579.1:10240187-10500187 GCF_024509145.1 Vidua macroura
AGAAAAGAAAGAAAGAAAGAAAGAAAGAAAGAAAGAAAGAAAGAAAGAAAGAAAGAAAAGAAAGAAAGAAAGAAAGAAAGAAAGAAAGAAAGAAAGAAAGAAGAAAGAAAGAAAGAAAGAAAGAAAGAAAGAAAGAAAAGAAAGAAAGAAAGAAAGAAAGAAAGAAAGAAGAAAGAAAGAAAGAAAGAAAGAAAGAAAGAAAGAAAGAAAGAAAGAAAGAGAAAGAAAGAAAGAAAGAAAGAAAGAAAGAAAGAAAAGAAAGAAAGAAAGAAAGAAAGAAAGAAAGAAAGAAAGAAAGAAAGAAAGAAAGAAAGAAAGAAAGAAAGAAAGAAAGAAAGAAAGAAAGAAAGAAAGAAAGAAAGAAAGAAAGAAAGAAAGAAAGAAAGAAAGAAAGAAAGAAAGAAAGAATATTTAAAAACTCTCTTCTGTTTGAGAACACCAAAAAAAAAGTTTAGTCTAACTTGATTTTTATTAAAAGTGTTTAAAAAACCTTCTTAGACACTGCATTTGGATTCTGCAAAGTCATGGTGAGTCGTTCACTTGGTATCTTCAATATAGGAACATTTAAAGCAGTGCTGAGACACAGTGATTGGTAAATCCACCCTTAGAATCCACATGCTTATTTCCATGACACATGGAAAGTAGCAGGTGCCTAAAGGTACAGCTAGAACATACATTTTCTGAGAGACAAGGGGCATTGCTAATTTACTAACTGCAAAGGGAACTGGCAGATCTTATTTGGTATTCTGCTGATCTTCCAGAGTGTTTTATTTGCCATGAAATACATTATGACTGTGGAGATCCTGACATGGCCCATTTTCAGTAACCTACCCCAACACCTGATATAACAGTAAAATTACAAAGATCATATTCATGAAATCAAAGAGATCTTCCTGGCATTCAAAGCAGGATCATAATAAACATGCTCTCTTTTAAATTATATATTAATTTGGAACAATTTTACAAATCTCCTACCGCATTTAGGTCCCTGTGTACCCAGAAATCTGTATTACCTGGGAGCATATAATGGCCCAGAATTAAAACAGATTATGCAAAAACTGAATGCTCCATAGTCTAAAACATGCCCTCCTGTACCTTGCTCATCAACAGTTAAAGGAACTCAGTGGTATCACTCACAAGATACTGCAAACAGAGCCTAAGCAATTGCATGCTTGCATTAACTTTTATTTCACAAATTTTAGCAGGTGATTTCTTGTATCTTCTATATTCCTAATTAACGCAAGAGATGAAACATATCCGAGACACATTATTAGCTCTAGGCATGAAACAGTTAACAGCAGTGCACATGCCAAGGTTTTAATAAGGCTTAACAATAAAAAGCTTCAATCCTCCACTTTCACTAGATTTTGTTGTTGTGGTTTTCCCTTGCTTAGGGCAATCCATCTGTTAATGTTGACTTGCAATATAGCTAAGCTCACACATGTCTGAAGAGCCTAGAACAGCGAACCTGAGCAGGAGCAAGCTCAGATGAATATTGCAGAGAGGGAACGGCGCGTTTGGGCACAGATTAATTGTGCGCACACGCACAAACCAGTGCACTCCCCTTAGCTCCATCTTTTAGGAAACACTTTCAAAATGCAAATTATAGGAGGGCAAGCCGAGCGCTTCAGTTTGCAATAACACATTTAATTATTTATCCTCTGGTTAGGTTTTGACAGCTATTTTAGATGCTATAATTTTTTTTTTAATTTATTGCTGATTTTTCTTAAGCCTATTGCCAATCTGGAAAAGAAAAATTACAATAAAGCCACTATGACAGCAGTGATAAAGCTTAGTAAATATTCATTGTTAAAAATGGCTCTGCACTGTGACCAGTGCTGGTATTCTCCCTGGGCCAAACTGGCTGTGTTTTCGATAAAACCAGAGAAGTATCCTTTCCCTTGAGCCCTGTTAGGCTGAGGCTGCAGTTGGAACTGTCATCCTCACACAAAAGCAAAGGGGCTGGGTTTTACAAACGCAAAGCCTAATTGGGAGATCTTCATGGTTGTACCCTTGACATTTATTAAAGCCTCATCAACAAAACAGGAAATAACCGTACTAATTAGCAGACCCATATACAAACTCCTGTTTGTTGGGGTAAAAGCAGATTCACTTCCTATTGTAAAGGAAACATCCTCTCAGACCCCCAAATCCTGTCATGAACGAATTTTTAAAATTGTTTTTCTCAGTAAAGCAAACATTCATATCTTACATAACTTTTCAAAGTATGTTTTACAGCAGCTCAGGTAACTCTTAGTATTTAACTGTTTCCAAGAAGTGGAGAAGGAAAAGCTCAATGCATACTTCTGATATAACATAAAATATGACACCACATTCTTTGTATTTACAATTTTCTAAATGTTTTGGTAAGGAGAAGATAGTAATAAAGTGCAGAGGTGCCTCTGTTTTGGAAGTAGGATGACCATTAAAAGCAATTGCTCTCTCTTGTTCATTTTTTATCTAGGCTTGGGGTGAATATTACAGTACACCAACATAACAACTTAATCAGTATCTGCTCCTTACTTTAAGTGTGTATCAAATTGCCCGAACTCCACATTAGCATTAGCCTTATACTGATACAGCCACTACAGAAGATAATTTTAGAGATCTGGGTGAAGAGTTTCATTTGCAGGATAAAGACTACCAGAAAAACAATTAAATCTGACAACAGCACACTGAATTTCACTTCTTTTAAACAGCAGACTCAGTACTCGATCAAATATAGTCTCTCTCATACACATGCATTGTGAATACAAATATATATTCTTATTTGGATGTAAACTTTAAAATCACCACTTATTAATAAAGATTTTATGTTATTGAAACACCAAGACCAAAAATAAAAACAAGACTAGCAATAGCAGACTTATTTTTCAGAAGTCCTTTGGCTTGTTTGCTTTTGAGGAGGAGGAAAAAGAGAATTGCATGAGTGAGCGGTGGAGTTCTTGGAGGGCAATCCTCATGTGCCCCTTCCTGCCCACTGGGTTCATGCGACATTTGGGACAAGAGCTGGGGAAAAGACACCTTTGGTTTGGAGCAGGGCAAAACTGTGAGGCTCTCAGTTCCCAGCTTTGTTGGTAAACTCACCCCAGACAAACACATGTGCATACACATCCATTCACACACGTGTGTATGGATGCATGGAAACAAAGCCAGGCACACATCTGCACTCCTGCCTTGTTTGCAAAGCTAAAGAAGCACTGGTAGAAACAGCAATGATTACAGGATTTAGCACTGTACAGCTGGACAAACACAAAACCACAGAAAAGTTCAATTGTTCTGTCTGAACAAATGCCTTCAAAAGAAATCTTTAATAGTACCAAGGTGAATTATATTCCTTTGTATCCCTAGACTCCTGTACATAACAATAGGCAGCACTACCATATCAGTGAGGCAGAAAGTCTTTGTATTATTTATAACCCTATTAAAAATAATGACTTAATACTAATGTACAATTTCACCATCATTTAGCAATCATCTGCATTAGTTCTATGTTGTATTTCAGAAACTTTGTATTTACTACTGATAAAAACTAATTCAAAATCAAATTGATTAAATAGACAACCCAGATTTTTATTATTGCAGTACCTAGAGCAAAAATTAAATGTTGCTAGATCAGTTGGATTGAATTTATATACTTAATTCTCATATAAGGAAGATACAGGCATTAAAAATCCACATATTAAAAACATGCAATAACAGTATAATGTAAAAATTAATGTCTATACATTAAAAATATATACATATGCAGGTAAATATTTGCAGGGAAAAAAAGTGTTAGAAAAACTACTTTGTTTATATTTTTGAAATAAAACTGTCAAAATAAATCTGAAAACATTAAAACACTTGCCAAAGTTGAGACACTACACCTGTTACTTCAAATCTAGATTAGAAAGGATTAGAGAACAAAAGCCAAGACATTGGCACTGCATGAACTAGCTGATTTATTAACAAAATAATAAATCACAACTATCTGAGCAAGGTTAAAGACCATATGACTGCCAAAACAATTTATTAGAAACACAAAATTAATACACCTTAAAATAAATGAGATAGCTTAATACAGATCTATGAATAAACCAGACTGTATTTTTGTGAGAAGCCTTTCTCAAAAACAGTATTTAAGAATTAGATCTCAGATCTATACTTACAGATCTCCTGTTCTTTCCCCTCTCAACAGGGATTAAATACAAATAGCTTTTTTTTTTTTTTTCCTCCACACAAACAGTGTAGCAGTATTCCTATAAACACAGCCTTTTAATCACACTATCCAAACACAGACAGGAAAATCATCTTGGAAACAGATTCACAGGCACACTACTGTAAGCAGCAAAAATTTTTCCCTATATGTATGTGAATGCAAACAGAAGTTTCAGGTGTCTTACCTGTGCCAGCCTTCGTTTTTCTGAGCTTGTTCTTTTGTCATAATGTGATGTGTAGACAGGAACAGTCTGTACTGCACCAGCACTACACGTTCCATACTCTTCCTCACTCTCCTATGCAACAAAACAGATTTAAATTCCTTTATTTATAATCATTATCTGCAAATATATCCTCCATATTATGCATGCAGAATGCATTCAAAATTATCTTGCCACAATCTATTACTGTCATGAAAATACCATCTGTAGTAAGAAAATAAAATTTAACTTTTCAAAATGCAGGATTACCAACATGGTCATCTAAAAGTTGAATTATTCAACTTTTGATATTTTTCTTAAAATAGCATAATAGGTATCCAAAAAATGATTCCTTCTCTGTACAGAAAAATCTTACATGGAAGCAAAATTTCAAATGGGAAAAGCAGCTGCAAAATGCCTAAACCATCTACTCTGATAGTTTGTGAGGTTGCTTTTGCAAAATGAAACTATTCATTCATGTTGAAACGCTGCTATTGTTCATGTATCTTATGGAACTAAAACTGGACAACTGCACCTCCTGAAATACAGTGTACTGCAAGACTCTCCCTTCTCAAATTCTCAGCTTGAAGCAAAGGCTTTGATTGTGATATCAAAGCAATCAACTTTATGAAAACATACATCCTCTTAATGTATCTTTGAAGACCTCTGTTGTTCTATGATAAAATATGCAAACAATAAAGAGATTATTCAGTGGATGCATAGAATGACAGATAGTTGCCAGAGGGCTCGTTATGAAAAATGTATTGTTGAACAAAGGGCTAAGCATATTTCAAAAGTCATTAAAAACACAAATCTCATGTGATTTGTAAAGTATAAGCTCCAAACTGATACAGGAAGCAGGGTAAGGAAGTAAATAAAGTGTACTACATACCTTGTGTTTTAACTTACTCTTCACTTCTTTTATTCCTTGCCTCGCCTGGTTTTTTGCCTGGAGAAATAAAAGGACTTAAATTGCTCTGCAAGACACTGCTGTGGTCACAGAACATGTCTTATGATGCCATACTTATTTTGCCTTTTTTTAGACACCTGGTGATATAGAAACGGGCAATAATATTTATCACAAATTTCAAACACACTGCCACTGTACTTTTTATATTCATGCTTCCTCCAAAAATTTAAGGATTTTTTTTTTCAGTACATCCATGCCAGTGCTGTGAAAACATATGTACTCAAAAATTCTCCATTATTACTAGGAACAGACTAAGAATGGTCATATACATAACTCTTTTATTTGAAATGCTCCCTTCAATTTGAAAGGGTATTTTAGCAATAAAGCACAGTTTATAAAAGTTTCAATAAAGTTGAAAAATGTTAAGATTTTTAAGATGACTGCTCTAGTGTTCCAGTTGGGCAACTTGCAGGGCAACATCAACCTTAAGAGAAATGAAGTGATTTCATATGCAGATGGAGATTTTGCCCAGTGTTGCTGAACAGCACAGTGCTGCTATTTAGGGGAGAATTCTGTATGCATTAAAGAGGCAGACAAGAATCACTGTTGCATAGAAAACAGCCAAGATTATTCTTCAATACAGAAAGGAATTATCAATATGGAATACCATGTTGTCAGGCTAAAAAAAATGAGAGAGAGAGAGAGAGAGAGAAGGGGAGAGAAGGAAGCAAAATAAAAGACGGGGGTATAACACCCAAAAACCCTAACAGAAAAAAAGTTCTCTTTCCTACAAAAATATGGAAAAAACAACAAAAGTTTTCAAGGTTGTATTGAAAATGGGAATTTTAAAATACATTGAAGGGCATAAATATATAAAAGCCACCTATTTTTCTGTGGCTTTTTGTACATCGAAATTCCGAAAAAAAAAAATTATTGAATCAAGCGGTCATAGAGTCCTTTTGATCCTTAAATCATACATCCATAAGCTCAGTAAGAGCACAATGGGGTGCCATGTACCAGATGCTAACCTGAAAGCCACTTTAAACTTCCCAGATCCTGCTCACAGCATTTGGATGAATTTTGGAGTGCTTTGTTCTAACTCTGAGGGATGGTACCAATGGCATTACTCAAAGCTCCCAATCAGTTATGTGGTAATTAGGAAATGCATATTTCAGTCCTCTGGCAGAAGGCTCCATAAGGGACAAGAAATTAAATGGGGTAGAAATATGGATACCATATACATAAAGATCCTCAGAAATTTACTGTAGTTTCCTGGCATATACAGAAGTTCACTTTGAAGAACCTTTACTATCAAGGGCATAATTATCAAACCTGAAGGCTGAACCACAGTCTAAGATAGTGCAAATGAAGGAGTATAATTTGCAGATGAACCATTTTTTAAATTATAAATGAGTCCATGAATATGAAGTATATTTAATTTATTTACCTGTTTCTTTCCACGACTGCTGTGTTTTTCAAGTGATGTAAAATTAAAAATTCTGTTTGAAAACTTTACTTAAAAATACTCTGGTACACACTGATTTACTGATTTATTCAGGACTATTTATAATGCATCCAGCTAGTGAAACATTTGGAAAAGCAAAATGAAGCCAAAAATCTTTTCCTATGTATTATAAAAGCAACTTTAAAACACTTCTCAGTTCTTTTTTTTTTTATTGCTGTTTTACCACACTGCATAATACAGTATAATCTCACATGTATCATGGGGTAGGCAGTCTTTGAAAAACAAGATCTTTTAAGATGAGAAGCATAAGCATTAAACCCAGTTAAACATGAGTATTCCACTATCATTTTTAAAAAGAAGCAGATGATTTGCTGCACACATTACAGATGCTTTACTACATCTCAATAGTGCAGCACTTACTGCCAAAGTGAAATTAGAGCTGTGTATCAAACACTTAAATGATATTCAAATAAGTTTCTAGTGTGTATGAGGACTGAAAGAAAACCAGCTCACTGATGCTTTGATAAAGTCTATTTTTATGTACAAGCTATCTAGAAGGCTCTGAATCAACTCTAAATCCTAGTGCTAGATGAGAAAACAAATGAAGCTCAACACTTTCTACAGGCTGAAGTACTTTTTTGTGATTTATTTATAAAATGCTTAGGTTTTTCAGCATTCAGGGAGAACGAGAGGTTGTCAGAAATTGCAGTATTTTTATGTATTATTTATTTGAAATAGATGATCTTACAAATTTATATGCTGTTTTCACAGCCGGAGTGGCTTTGGTCATTGCTGTGTTGATCAGCGCACTGCCTTTCTGAAATACACAGAAAATGTATTTTAGTAACATTTTAACAAAAAGCAAACCTTAAGACAACAGCAAGGAAAATTAAACAGTGTCCTGTGAAGAAGTAACAACCTTCCTTTGAAATGGGTAAGAGCAAGCACAGCTGTGTTTCCTCCCCAGCCTGCTGTCTGCAGCTACACAAGGGTTACAGTACGTCATTCCACAGCTGACACATTTATCAAGGCACTCCAACAGAATGATGGATTTTCGGTCTTCATTCACTGTTACCATTTCAAAATCAATTCAGAAGTTAGCCTATTTTTCATGTGTTCCTATCATATTTATTATGCAACTAAAAAAACTTTGACCTGACAGGAAGAACTATCTCATTTACTCAAACAAGAATTCTCTTAATCTAAAATAATGTATTTTATTAATGCTGCAGAACAACAAGGTGATACCAAGGGTCTTCGGCTAGTCAAATTGCACAAATCCATATTAACTAAATTGCTATTTACTAGAAGGGATAAGCTTCATATCAAATTGTCACACCTAATTCAGAGTCATGGAATGCAGCATGATACAGAAAGCAATGAAATCTTTGACTATATAGACATAAAAATCTCATGCATTTTGGCATTTGTTTTGTGTATGGGAATTTTTTAAAATTCTTCAATAAAAAAAACCTCAAATTTTTTGCAAATACTAGAGATTTGGTATTTCTTACAGAATGTACTTACTTCTTTCTCACAAATGAACAAACTTTTACCATTACACAGAAGTAAGGAAAAGACCTAAAGGACAAGATAGCCAGTATAATTCCTTAACCAAGTTTATACCTTCACTGTGTGCATCCACTGCTGATAAGATCTTGAATTTCCTGAAAGAGAAATGTCAAATTAACACAATCAAACATACATTCAGCATTTTAAATGTTGCAACCCTCTTCATTATCGGAATAAAAAATGTACTTAGAGGATTACTTATTCAATTAATTCTTTCCAGATAGACAAGGAATGTAAAGATAAGGGTATGTGTACACTAAGAAAGAAACCCAGGAATCTCTTATTGCTTGTTTTCTGTTTCCTTTGTAAAAGCTTTGTGTTTTCTCCACACAAAGTTTTTTATTTCAATTAAGGTAAAAGAGAAATTAAAACGATGATAAGGTAACATGCTTTTAGAAAGTATAAAAAGAAAAACACTAACTCAAAGGAAAGAATAATGTATTAATGATCCCTCTGGGCAAACTTTCAAACACAACTATTACATGGACTGCAGAAGGTACCGTACCAAGGAAAAAGAACAAGAGAAAAGTCTACGTGTCACAAGTTATGTCACAACTGTATATTCCTGTGCAGAAAAAATCCTTTTAAATTATTAACTGTATCTACCTTCTTTAAGAAAGGAAAACCTCTAAAGGCAAGTGAGAGTTACTGACTTCTATAGGACCATTGAGGACTAAACTGGCCACAAAGGAGCATGTTAAATTCTACTTGATGAAGAAGTCAATACCACTTCCCAAAGGTGCTTCAGCTGAACAACAAAGAACAGGTCCATGATCCCTGAGAAAGTTTTAAAGTACATCAGTCACTCCAATACTCCAGTACTGTGAGCTGCTACTGACCCCATACATGACATTCACTTTGAGAAGAACCCTCCAGTTTCAAACAGAGTTTGACCACATTGAAAGGACCACACTGATGTAACCTTACACACTTTTAACAGCTCACAAAACTCCTCAAGTGTTACAATAATCCACTAACTAAGGCATGGCTAGAATTATTCCAATGGTTAATGAAAGCCAAAACACACTCCTAAAACACTTCTGAGAACTAACTGGATCATTGGAAAAGGTATTCCCAGTTTTCAAGGTGAGGTGAAGAAACATGAAGTCTTTAGGCTCATATCAGGTACTTTAACCCATTCCACTCAATTTTTATAAGCAATTTTGAGACAGCCAGACTCTCAGGAATGATGGCACAAGTGAAGGAAGTGCTTGCTTAGAGAGGAGACACCCTCATGATCATTTTGATTCCATTAAGAACAGCAAAGAGCAACCTAAAGCAGAAACAACTCATTTTTTGCTTCTTTGATCGGGGTTCCCTAGAACTGTCAGGGAAGGAAGCACATAAATTACATGTATAAGGTGAAATCTAACCACTGCTGGGGTGTTAAGGATATTGCATGAACCTTTAAAGCTTTCTTTAACATGGTATTTCATTGCTTCAATTCCTGTCAACAATGTTCATATATCACCTTTCTTGAGGTGTCCTTAACAGTGTCTCTTTTCACAGCTGAGCTTTCTCTGTCACAACCTGACTTAAACAATTAATAGAAACAATAAATGGTATCACAGCAAATGACCAAGTTTAATGTTCATCTAGTTATGCAGTGACACTTCAGGGATGACAATCAGAAAACAGATAAATACTCATCTACAGACAGTCATGCTACCATTGCATGCCCTCAGCTAGAGCTGAATCTCCTGAAACCCTAGCAAAAATCTGATTCCTTAAAATAAATTATCATTACAAGGGAGTTTCAAAAGTTTTTGTTTTTTCAGTTTTCCTTCTATTAGCACCAGTGATATTAGACCAAAAAAAAAAAAAATTCCAGCTGTAAGTAAAATTAATGTAATTAAAAATTAATTAACATATTCTACAAGAAATCTGAGTGCTAAACCAATCCATCACTATATTCTTGTATTGAAAAGCACTTGAGAACTAATAATATTAATAATAAATAATAATAATAGAAAAAATGCAATAGAAAATAAAATTTCAATTATAAAGTGCAAACTATAATGAAGATGTCTCACAAATTTATTTTCAGATGTAGATACACAAGTTTTGACCTTTTTTTAAAGAAAATATTTTTAAAAAGAGAAATTTAAGTTTTATTCTTCACTTTTCTTTTCTGGTTTAGTTAAACTTGCATATGTGCACAAATGCAAATTTAGAAAGAGTTTACTTAAAGAAACACTTTCCATTTGAATTTGATTTGGTAGTTTTTAAATTATACTGTCTGCACTAAGAATGTGTTCACCTGTCCTTTAAACAGCTTGGAGTTAACAGTAACTTTCCGTGACTTTTCTGAAATCTGGGTTTCACCTGTTTTTTTCAAACCTTGGGCTTCCTGCTGAAGCTGACGGGAGTTAAGTCCGCAAAGAGATCATAGTTCTACCCCATTAGCGTCACAAAATGTCACCTTCAATTGCACACATATTGTTAGCCCTGCACTTCATAACAATAATGAGACAGCAGTTATGTAAATACTGAGTATGTGCCCTAAGCAATTTGTCCACAGCCTGGCACTATCAGCTTGTCTGACTTGAAAAGCACACAGGCAGTGCAAGGCAGCCCAGCGCCGCCAGCAGAGCTGAGCGGTCCCTCCTGAGCAGAGCCAGGTGAGACACAGTTCACAGCCTGCCGGAGCACAGCCAAGAAACAAGCTTTATCTAACTTCTACTGCAGTTTTATTGCAGCCTCCTGACCCCTAACTGCAGTCAGCAAACGAGCTCTGAATACTGACATCACCTATCTGAATAATGGATGCTCAAAGTCTCAAATCTGCTTACAGAGCGGTGTAACTTACCCTAAAATGGCAGGGAAGAAGTAAATCTCTGTAAAACTAACCACAATTTGGTCAAGAAACAAAACACCAAATTATGTGCTAGATCCTAGCACAAGACACAGAAGGCAGTGAAAATCTTGAACAAAAGAAATTATGCACTTTGAGTATAAAAAAGGGGGTTTCTTGTGAGGTGCAGATGGCTCTGCAGCACTTGATAATTTCTCTGCAGGGGCCAAATCCTCTTCTCATTCTGTCCTATTCAAGGACAGTCTTACAAAGGAAGTCCATCCAAAGCTGTCATCTGCACCTCAGTGGAGCTGCTCAAATCACATAACCTCCATCTACTGAGGAAGCTTCTACACAACTTTCAAGATTGACCATAAAGTAGCATTTGTACAGTCATGCATATATTGAGCCCACCTTTGATACCATCTCTTGCACCTGGGCTGGTTTTGGCTACAGTCAAGTGAGCAGCTGTGTGGTGCTGGGTTTAAAACATACCTAAATTAACAATACACCTGTCCTAAATGTTTAACAGGAAACCACTCCATAGTCCTGTACAAATCAGCACTGGATTCAGGATGCACTCTTCCATATGGGTTAGCTGATGTGGAAAGCATTGTAACAATTGTCAGTGAACGCAACTGAGGCAAATTACATGAGTAATAACATTTTTGTTTACAAATATGATAAATCTCCATGTCCCTTCTGAGATCATATTTAAAAGTAAAAAAAAACTTTTGCTTTTTTTAGAGTAACACATTTGTTGGAGAAAGCAGATTTCTCTTAACATTCAGGACAGCACCGTGATTTCTACACTGCAGGAATAAGTAGATGTGAAAAGAAAATGAAGCGTTTATGGAAAACATAATTATCTAGAAGTTAAGCAGCACAAATGTCCAAATGATTTTGAAAATACAATTTCCACAGAATGCATAATAGCTATAAATAAACACATAAAATGTAAACACTATAGTGATATCTCATCCTATACTGAAGTGTAAGTATTACTTTAGAGGATTAAACACACATATCTAATATTACACACATATCTAATATCACATATTTGATACATTGATGTAACTAGATACATAATAGTGTGTATCCCAGCAGTGATTTGTTAAAGGCTAAAACCTTTCCAAGAATGAAGGGAAACAATACAACAGTAAAAAGATCAACGACGTCTAAAACTTACAAAACATCATGAGGACATCATGTCAAACAGTTCCCAAAGAAGTGTCAATAAGTACTCCCAAATTAATTCCGTACCTCCACAAAAGCCTCCTGCTGTGATTTCTTCTTCAAAAACATCAGAGAATCCTCTTCCTGCATTTAATTTTGATAGCCGACCATCAATAAACTGGAGGTAAAAAAAAAAGGGTCACACATACTTTGTTGTCTCTTCTATTGCTTAACGGTGTTAGCATTTTAAATGTGTCCATTATAATAGAATCTGTATGTTCAAGACCATATATGTCTCAAGGATAACACACTGCTCTCAGACTTTACAGCTTTACACAAGAGCAGGTGTAACTATAAGCAGTAGGAATATAGAGTATAGATCAAGAAAATTATTTCTATTTTCTGTATTTTTCTAATGGCGAGAAAAGAATTTATTTCCTTACTTAATAGTAACTCTGGATTTGTTATCATAACCATATAAAGGTCACCAAGCCATTCCCTGATGTCCTGCTGTGAAATCATGGATCTTTTTAAGCACTAACCCTTATTTAGGTGCATCTATGGATGCATACTGCAACAGCTATCCTTATGTAGAGGTTACAGCTGCAAGACCACATGAATTTGCAGCTACAAATAAGTGTACATACATAAATGAAATGATCCAAATGTGTCACAAAAAGTCAAAAATAGAAAATTACTGATTGAACCACTCAGAAGGGATGAATACATTAATTTCAAGAATTATCAGGCTTCAAGGAAGTGGAACAAGCACATTCCTATAGATTTAAAATTCTTTCAAGAAGCAAGCCCTCCCTTTTTGTTTTGGAAAGGCTAATTCAAATCTGACAGATAAAGTGAGAAAGCAATTTTCCAATTACACACTACATCTTCTAGCAAGAATTATGAGTTATTCACTGGTACTAAACAGTACATAGGAATGAACCAGAATTAATTATTTGGCTGCATCATTTTTTACAACTGATTATCCAAACAGTGTCAATGACAATCTGATGCTTGCCAATGAACAGACTAGTGACATGAAAAAACAACTTTCTCAGAGTACAAAAATTCCAGAAGAAGAATAAGGTAAGCATGAAGATATTTCTCTCTTCCTTGTCTAAATTCCTTCTTATTTTTTTCATTTTACTCCAAGTTGGCCTTTTTCCAAACAGGCTGGTTCATGGTCAGACCACTGTGGGATCACTGGATTATTTCACAGTAAGAAAAAGAGATAAGAGCACCTTTAGCTACTGCTGTGAAAAAAAACCCCAAAAACAACAACCTCCACTCCATCCCTTCCTTTGAACTGTAACACATTATCTCTTTGGGGAAAATTATGAATTCATTCCATACTATAAACTAGCATAAGATTTATGGACATACTCATCATCTGGTAAAATCCTATCAACAGAAGGCTGAGACACTGACTGAATAAGAGAGGATCACACCAATTGAGTATTTAATGTAAATACTGACAAAGAGAACTGTTAGCAAAAAGATACTGGAGACATTATTTAAAAGAAATGATAAGTGTTAGTAGTGGTGGTAGTAGTAGTTGTTACTTTTGAGTAATTTACTGTTAATGGTTGCACTTAAACTGCTACATGAAAAGAATAGCATGTGGAATTACATATAAAATTTATGGGTTTTCTCTTTCCATTTTTCAAACCCATCCCTTTCAATTCCATAGACTGAAAAATCTGGGCCTGCTCTTCCAAGAAATGTATTCACTTTGAGATCCAAAGAGCCCTTGGGCAACTACCTCTTTCAATGAAAAACTAGCAATTCCAGTGTTACCCTTGGATTTTATGGTGACTGAAGACATTATCCTCAACTGATTTTGAGTTCTAAAACCAAAACAGAGACTACATACACTTCAGAATATCCAAGCAATTTTTTAAATTTTTAAAACCAGAAGTTTTTTAGAAGCAAACATCATAAATGTGATTTCCACAAAATAACAGCTCATATCTCACAAGAAGAGACCTCAGCTCATAAAGACGGTAAATGAAATTTGAATTACTAACAATTTTCAAAGGCTTCTGATTGCTGAATTCATTATTTTTCTAAGTAACACTTTCTAAAATGTTAGGAAAAAATCCCAATAAACACTGCAGATTACCTTGCTGATACAAGTACACTATTAAAGGAGATAGTCTGGCATTAGGCTAGTTCTAAGAAGGAATTCATATTTTCCCTGGACACTCATGAGAACTATTTGACACATTAGATGCAATTATTAATTACTTATGTTTGCAGCTTGATATAAAGGTTAGTTACTTTCCATGATACCCTAATTAAAGGGACAAAGGAGGGATTTCATAGACCAGCACAAATAAAGTTCTCTTGTCAATTATGGCAAAATGGGTGTATTTAAAGTACCAATTTTCTGCTTGGTCTAGGTTTAAGGCTGCCCCTAAGAAATATGTTCTGTTTAAAAGACTTTCAGAGCAGAATAAAATACAGTTTGGTCTCTTTGAATACAAACCACTTTGAAAACAGCTCATTTGTCAGTGGGAAAAACTGGAGAAGATGCAGCTGGGCTGAGGATTAACTGAATAAGTAGGAGTAACCTTTACAACAAGAACCAGAGGAATAAAAAGAAAAAAAAACTACTACTACTATTAAACCACACACATCATCAAAACTGTTACTATTTCCTAATCCTCTATTATTTCCTTCAATTGAAATAAAACGAAAACAAGCTATAAACAAATTGTAAACTGATTCTGTTTAATTGAACACATTAAAGTGTAATGGGTAAGTAGTGAGCCAGCCCATTCATGGCAGCTGAAGGTTTTGTTTCAGTACTGCCAGTGTGACAACATTTTAGAAACATTGCTTGTAAGCAGCTTTTTATTAAGAAAATTTCATGCTACCTCATTGCACAGAGATATGCAAAATGTAAACCACACTTCATTTAGCTACTTCTTCCCATTTCAATCCAATCAACCAAACTTCAAAAGGTTTCAGATTTCTTACAGCTTACTTTATATAACCAGAGTAAAACTGAAGGAGCCCTATTTTGTGATCATATTTTCATAGGACTTCTATAAAATACCATCCTCGCACAAATCTTTACAATAGACAGTAACCTCTGACTAACACCAAATGCTTTTTAAAAATTAGAAGATTCTACATGTAATAGATTTCCCTAATCTATCATGGTTGTATATCTTCAAAGAAGTCCCCCTGGTTATTTAAACATGAACTCTTGTGTATCAATCATTTCGGGCAGTTGCAGGCAAATATGTATTTTCATGAATCTTCTGGTTTCATTTGCGTTTTCCTTGATTTTCATAAAAGTCTAATGATAATTTTAACACCCTTTTCATGCAATCGGGTCAAGTGATGAAAAGAGAGAAGAGTTACAGAACAAAATCAAAGGACAAAATCCATTTCAAAGACTGTAATCAAACTATAACTGAGCTGTGCCCAGATATTCAACAATTGGTCCTCTATTAATTCAAATTCTGCATTAAGAATCAGCTAGAATACTGTTCAGGCCACCCCTATAGCTCGGGTCTGTGACATTCTCTGTGTGCATGCTTCAAAAAGCCTAGCAAACAAACCTGCAGTTGTAGGATGAATCCAGTTTTTAAATAAACACCAGTGAATTCCAATTTAAGTTAAGCACTCTGCTGTTTAGGCTCTTTGGGCATGAGCCAAGAGAGCTGAAAATGAAGTTCAACCATCAAGCTGGGAGATCCCTGATTTTTCTTGTTTAGTTGGATTGCTGACTGGCTCTGAAGAGATGCTGCACTGGCTCTGCACCCTGGGGTTATTTTTTTGTTCAGTTTCACCACCACTCCTTTGAACTATAACTGCAGATATAAAAATACAATAAATCTGGGATGACTGTACCCAAAGCACTTGTATTTAGATTTCATCCCAGACTTTTGTAGGCTGACAGAAAGGAAAATGTATTTAAACACAGATATGTTTTAACAGAAAATCCTTAAATATGGGCCATTTACACTTTTATACCTGTTTAAACAGTTGCAGATTAACAGCTGTTTCCAGGAACTGCTTAGTTGTACTGGAACGATGCTTCACAAAACTATTCTCACAGAACGTAATAGGCTCTCCCTAAAAAAATGAAACAGGAAAAGTTAGGATGGTGAGCATACATATATACTGTAATTCAGTAATAAAATATGTGTCTGCATCAAATTAATTTTATATTTATTCTAGCAAGACATGAGAAGATTGAGAAATATATTGCTGATTTAACAGGAAATTATTGAAACACACATCTATTTTATTTTTACATAAAGGCTACAAACTGAAACATGGTTATGAAAGAGGTTTGAACATTAACATCTAAACAATAAAACATATTTTATCACATGGGAAAAGTGCAGAACCCTTGGATGATGAAAGAAGATAAACAAGTATTCATTGCAAAGTCAGAGCTTGTTGCAAAAAACTGTTCCTGAAAACAACACTCATTGAAAGAAAGAGATGTTTATAAGTATCTTTATAAACAATCAAATTCTTTCCTCTGTTATTCCCTAATTTAATTTAAAATTTGCTGTCTTCAGTATGCACAGACCACTGGATGTTCCTGAGGAGCATTTCTCCAATTTTGTTATTCTTGTCCATCCTTTGGGATAAATACTTGAAGCTGTCTGGCATAACTGGACAAGTAATTATGAAGTTTGTATGGCAATGAAGGTACACAATCAGATTTCACTGTAAAGCTGAAAGGCCTCTCACCCAAGTTTACAAACCCAAAATGATTACCAGGTTAGCAACAATTACCAAAGACCTCAAAGATACAAAACTTGGAATGCCACAACATGCCCCACCCAAATCTACCATTTGAAATTTTACCACCCAGAAGCTGCATCTCCAGTGCAGTCCCACAACAGAATAAAAGATACCTCAGCCACTCAAAAGAAGAAAGATCAAAGGCAGCTGCTACACTGATCTTCACAACAGCTCCAGCCACTTTAAAGACAAATTTATTAATGGCCATGATCACCCCAGCTTTGTGCTCCTAGCCCTGTTTAACTCCAACGGCACATGGCACTTCGGCATTTGCCCATCATTCCAGCTGACTGCAGGGAGGTGCTTCCAGAGTGTCACCAAGCACTTTCTCCAGGAGACTTACTTGAGTTTGCTGGAGCAGCTGTAAATCATTTTCAACTGTTCCTTACACCTTGTTTTTAAATGGTTCAAGTGTGACCTAAGGGAATGTTGCAGTAAAAACACTGTGATGTCATTTTAAAATCTGTTCTTATAGTATCAAAACCTTCCCTCTTTCCAAGTCTTTATTTTCTTTACAACTCAGCAAAGTATTTAAGTACAACAAATCTTGCATCCTTAGTTCTTTATGGAAGCTCTGATTTTAGAAAAGTTCTCTCACTGGAAGAACTAGAGCCTTAGATTTGCACAATCCTCGCCCTGTCCCAGAGTAGTTGGAGTGCTCTGGAACACAAACCCAGCTCAGTACAATACACAGCACTGTGTCCATCAAATCTCCAGAACCACTCAAGTTATTCCCCCCTACCCATCCCACAATAACTGGTGAACATTGTACACATGCAGGACATGCCAGATCTGCCAAACAGCCTGAAATATTCATGGCACTTTAAATGGCACTGCCTTCCTGACCCACTTTGCATTAGCTGTTCTTGAGCTCCTAAAGACTCTTGTCTTAAGAAGATGACCCCAAGCTACTTAGCAAATCAAAGTGCATCAAAACAAATGGAACAGTCTCCAGTGAGACATGGTGGTATAAGACATAGTGCTCCTGAGGGCAGACTCTCTTCTCAGTTCTGTTACTCTTCCAAGAAATTTCAAGGCAGCAAATTAAAAGAACTCCCTATATATACACATATACATACACACACATATATATAATATTTATTTAATTATTTGGTTTTGGTTTTACACAAAGAAAGCACTTCTGGAAATACAGACGCTTTGTAGGAGTGCAGCTCCAACTAGATGATGGCTCATGAGATACTAGGAAACATTAAATTTAGGAATAAAGAGAGAAAATATTTTCAAAATAAACTATTTAATAAAAGAAAACCTAAAACCTAAGCTATGCTTCCCTGTGCCAGTCTCCCAGTTCTCTTGGGATAGATGAAAAAGAAGAGGTTATCTCCCTACAGGAGAGAAAACAGGCATGTTTGCCCTTTCACACCAGCCAGGGAAAAGAGAGCAGCCAGCCAGTTCTCCTGATGGCACTTCTCGTGGTGGAGCCTTCTAAGAGAACACCAGGAAATGATAGTTCAACACTCTTTTTTAGTGCATGGCTGTAATATTTTCCCAAATACTTTCCTTTAATCACTGAATGTTTCAGATACCTAGTAAGAATGCACGCACTAGTGCATCTGTTCCCTTATCAGCACAGTTCAAACACAAAAAAACCAAAGCTATTTCTTTGCTGAAAATTTATTTAATTCTATAAGGAGTTCACATCCAAAGGTCATAGATATTATTTCAACCTGCTGACTGTGAGACTGATTTAAAAATTTGAGTAGGCTTAAAGCTCCTACCTGTTCAGCACATGAAAATGAGAAACTCTGTTGAAACCTGCAGAAATTCCACATGGAAGCTTTCTCAGGGTATCTGTAGTAACTTTAATGAAATTGCATTAAATAACACAATTAACTCCTAGTTCTTTTATTTGTTCAAGGTTCTCACCAACAAAATTGTTTTCCAAATCTTTAAGATTATTACTGCAAACACAAAGCCTTTTGAAGTGCTATTTAACAAGTGAATTATCAAATCACTATAAACAAAACTAGCTCTCAGTGTTTTCATACATAAAGCTTGTAACATTCTTTTTTCAGCAAATACAGCTGACTACCTCTAGAAACTGAGTTTTGGAGGAATGTTGCACTGATATTTAACTGCTCAGCCATCAACTGGCCCCTGTTGTATTGATCCACAATGTACTTTGAAAACAAATTCGATCTAAACCCAGTGGGGACTCTGTACTGAAAAGTAGACAGCTAATACTCACACCAAACAATCTATGCCCAAACATGATATCTGTCCTTCTAACAACAGTTGCTATAGAATTTTCTTCCCCTTTCATAGCTTGCCACACACAGCAGGAATTTCTTAGTCTAAGTTACGTTCACATTTTAAGCAAGCTATTTATACAGACCTCAATGGAACATGAAAACTGAGCTAAACCAGTGTGATCATTGGAAAAGGAATGAAAACCCCTAGATCAGAAGGTGTGTTTGTGCTTTCTAAATCTAGAGATATTTAACTTGAACAAGAAGTAAAAATACTTTTTTATTGCAGAAAACATTGCCTCACTCTAGCATGACTCATACGAACTATTAGTTCTATTGCAACAATTAATATAGTTTCCTTTTGATATTAAAATTCCTCTTAAAAATTTCTGTCATGACATTAAGAGATAAAAGCCAAGGGGTAACTGAGCATGTGCTGTGATTCTTCTCAGGGAGGTACCATTTACAAACAAATTTTTTCCAAAATATGTAAATTTCTTGCAATCAGCAAAAAACCCCAACAAGATTCAGATATACTGATATTTCTTACAGTTAAATTATACCTAAAACCTACTCCTATTAACACAGTATCTACATTCAAAAAAGGAGCAATAACAGTCCTTCACACCAAAAACTAGTATGGTTTTCAGTATGTAAAATAGAATTCTTAGGGAAATCAAATAAATAGTCATAACAGGTATTACAAAGGGTTGTTCTGCCATTTCATTACTGTTTCTGTACGCTGCTGTACTTTTTATACCTAACTCTTGGGGGAAAGGTAAACAAGTCAATGCCTACTTCAAGATATATCTGTCATTTTGAAACTCAGTTAGAATCATTTACTATCTCCTCATGCTCAAATAATTCAGGTGCATTCTGAATCTCAATTTTTTTCCAATATAAATTTTATTTATTTTTTTATATTATTCTGATTCATTGTACATTGAATACAACATCTGTTGGACAGCTGATGTCACTGCATGTCAGTACTGGCCCAAAGCATCCAGGGTAACAGTTGATTAAAGAGAGGTCTGACAGGTTGTGCCATCTTCACCATGAAGGTTATTCTGCCCACCCCGAACTCCTACTGCTGAGCATCCCAGAGCAAGCCAGCAGCCTTTGCTCTTCATTTCATTTCTGATGAGTGATGTTACAGCCATTACAACTTGAAACAAAGCTGTTGTGAGTTTGTTTCTTTTAACACTGAGAACTTCAAGGCCTTTATCCCCAAAAGAGCAGAAATTATTCTCTATCATAGTAAATATTGTTATATTCAGTATTTTTCAACTCCTTCTCTGTTCTCTTATCTACCACTCCCTCTCCAGACATAGACTGGGACAGACAATAGAATTCTTTTTAAGAATTCATTACGTTACATATTATTTTATTAGCTGACCATACTTCATATGATTTATGAAAAACATGTCTTTGCCCTCATCTGCCCATGTACATGCAGGAAGAAGGTGTAAAGTAAAATTGCTGGGAAAAACAGAGCGTCACACATACCCTGATAACAAAATGACACGAACGCAAACTTCACAACTGCCCTATTTGTGTCTATGCCCCACCTATGCCTTCAGTTCTGAAACATGGAACATGCACTGTTATCCAGGAGAAATCCCCAAAAGCTGGACTTCACAAAAAAAATTAGGAGCACCACAAGGTTCAAGGCCAAGTTGTGAGCATCCAAAGTAAACAATGTCTCAAAATGGATTGCAGTCCTCTATGTGAAGGAGACCATATACAAAACCATTATAACTCACCATTCCACTGATAAGACTTTTTTCTGGATTATTTTTAGGTCATTTATCAAATGACACAGAGGAAATTTTTTCAGTCATCCGCACATACCATTGTGAATTCCTTCTGGATTAAACTAAAGCAGAGTTCCAGCTAGTCATGGGTATCCAGCATTCAACACCAGCCTAGCATCAGAACCCCAGTTCAGAAATGCACACTGTGTGAATGTCGGGTCCTTAGCACTTGCTGGGCTGCTCTGCTCTACACATCCACTCCTATTATACAATATTTGCTAATGTAAAGTGTAGCATATTAAAAAGTACTTTTAACAGTTACATCAATGTGACAGGCTAATTTAGTAATGATTAAATCAGAAAAAACAGCTATTTCTTCTTTTCTTTTACTGGATTGTTTCATTATCATTTAATATGTACAAAAATACTATAAACTTTCTCTATTACATGTCATGTTTCCTGTCTGTATTGGAGTAGTCAGATTTTCCATATGGTCCTTTGGAGGCCCACGAACTCTCTGCAAGACCCCTGAAGATTCCCATTTTGCCTTTCACCAATCATTTTTTCCAATAATTGCTAGACGTTTGTCCAAGACATATTGCTATACCAGGGAGAATCTGTCCTGTGCTGCAAACAAACAGTTGCACAGAATGAGTGTTCAGTGTGATGAACAGCGTTTGGAGTGAAGTGTTGGATGAGTACAGACACTATTAAAGCTGTTCTTTACTCAAAGTGAATATTAATGACAGTTGTTTCATGTTTCAAGTTGAAATCATACAGGACGAACTGTTGCAAGGAAAATAGTTCACTTAGACTATTTTTCAACTTTCAACCAATTGATAACTGTCCAAATACATTATTTTATTTTTCACCAGGAGGTTGGTGATCCTCAGAACAGTACCCCAAAACACCTCAGCTCTTGATTTTGAAAATACAAGTTTATTTATAGCAAAAGTATTTCAAATCTATATGGAAAATATTTTCATTTAAGTATTACCCCTACAAACTTTCTACACAAATACTAATTGAGTTCCTGAAAGAATGTAAATTAAGCTGTAGCTGTGCTTGAAATTACCTTATTAGACCTGGCACCACAGACTCCAAAACAAAGGGAAGTATTTTTTTTTTGCGATAGCAGTTATCAAACTTTGAGACTCTTGACAAATATTCCTAATACAGCCAAGTGTGATTTGATTTTTTCAGCTTTCTAATTCACAAAGGAAAAGGCAAATGCAGAGTGAGTTGAATAATCATGTGAAAATCTTCTTAATTTCTACTAATCCAGAGCAAATTAAGTTTTTCTTTCACAACAAAAATTCCGTGAAATACTGAATTAGTTAAGATTATTAGTTAAGCTGTGAACACAGCTCAAAATAACAGTTACAAGAGGGTTTTATTTATTTTTAAATATGCTTTGTCTTTGGACAACTTGATATCAATCCAAGATATGCTAGTATTTGCCAGCAGACTTCTGCCCGCTAAGATATTCTGAAATAACTTGTCTTTAAAAAAAAAATAATCAGGCCACAATGGTTTCATAAATATCTTCTCCTATATGCAATCAGTGGAGCCAAAACCAGACAAATCTGCAAAAGAAAATAATGCAGAAAGAAAGGCTTCAAAGGTCATTTTGACAAATGTTTGCCAGTTGAAATGATGCACAGTGCACTGTTTCCAATACAGTGCAAATGGAGATCTCAGACATGCCAACAGCTAAACTGAAATTAAATGGGAATCAGTTAAAAGGAGAGCTCATTTCAAAAGAGATGCTAGCCAGGATGCTAAAGAACTTGCACACTCAGTTCCACAGTTACCAAAACAAAGGACTGACAGAAGCTTATTTCTGGTCAGAATAGAGCTAAGGACATCAAGCAGACTGACATCCTTCTGTTTGCACATATCTGAAGTGTCCAAAAGACTCTTTTTGACTTAACAGCTCTTACTGCAAGCTGCCATGAGTTGGCATGGACTAGTGTCCTCACCTTTAGACTAAGGAATGAATTACATTCAGGTGATGGCACTATGGAATAAAGGATAACTATCTGATTTGTTTCATTGAAACAAGCAGCGTGTTGAAATCCAGTGATTTCTAAAACAGGTGCAGGCCTTTCTGTATGGAATGCAAGTGGGATTTCCATATTGTAAGAGAACTGCTAAACACCAGCAGGTGAACTAAAGCTGCACATAACTGCATGTCTGCACAGGTTACCTGCCCTCTCACAACAGTGGCTCTCAGTGGCACTGGCAGCTGCTCTGCAAAATGCCCACGGCACAAAAGACTACATGGAAGAGAACCACTTGGGGAGAAGGAAGACCCAAGGGCCAAACTGTATTTTAAAGTTCCCTCCAGTAAAGCCCTTTTCTGGAATTAATAACTATCCTATCCATTCCCATCAAGGAATACCATAGCTCCTTAGAGAGCTCTTCTCACCCCCCAAACAAACATCCACCCATGTTCTACACACCTACCAGTTTTACTAACTTGATGTGAGGATGATTTTCTCCTGTCAAATCTGAATTTATCTGAGTCCATCAGACAAACCAAACATCTGATCCTTGGAATTCGATTCACCAAATGTCATCTCAGTGCATTTAATCAAGCCAACTACTACCAGTAGTTTGCAAGAAAAATAATCTGGATTAATGGATGAAATTAATCTCTAAGTTTTTTCTAATAAATTATCTCCAATTCAGTATGTGCCACCCTCATTATTTAGACACTATGAAAGCTCATAAAACATTATTATGTTTAATTAATAATATCAGCAAAATATGAAAAATACAAATTCTGAGGTTCTGATGAGATGAAATGGGTTTTCATTTCTCCTGTCTTCCAAGTGTAATCAAGATACATGTATAATAGGAGAGATGCATGTTTGACTCATATCTGGCTTCTGCGAGGAAAGAAGCTTCTGCCCTCCAATACAGCAGAACCTCTGGAAAAACTATTAAGTCTGAAAGGCACAGCCCCTTCAGTTCTTCACCACATTAAACCATGTGAGCTGTGTGTGAGCAGCTTCACTAATAAAATCTGATTTTATTAGAATCAGATAAAAAAGAATAAAACTGATACAAATAAGAAAATAGCTGACTTTGGATGAGTATTTTTCAGTTCAATTCACTGTCGAGAGATGGTGGTATCTTCCAATTCCTTAGCACAGAATAAGATTCGAAACAGACTATTCCAGACCGGAATAAAACACTTCACATTTTCCTTGAAAGAATGAGACCATGCTCCTATAAATTCAGGGAAAAAAAACCAAGAGGGAAGCCATCTTACTGGTTTGTATCTCAGTGCATCTCTGTAGGAACCGAAGAGTGCTGCCTGTGCCCGAAGGAAGGCCTTGGCCACTCCGTTGCCCGTAGCTGTCGACTGCTTTTTCAGTTTATTTTTCAAGGCCGAGACCTGCGTGACAGAGTGGAACAGTTAAATTAACACCTCAGAAATTGGTACAGAGAGGTATGAACCCAATCAGCAGGCAAACCATAGTGTCTATAGGTCAGCCAAAAATTCATCCTCCTCCTTGATAGCTTATCTTTTTAACTGCAAGGAGCACCTGCTGGTCTGTTAATTGAAATGAAGGCAGGGGATGATGGTAGAGTGCTAATGCAGATTGGTTTATGCTCTCTTTTTTTTCCCAAGGCCTCTTGACATAAATAAGCTTAATTATTTTACAGTAAAATGCATGTGAGTCACTTTATTGCAGATTTTTGTTCCAGCATAAGATGTATTTACTTGCTTGAACGTAGACAGTTGGATCTGTTTTATTTAAGCTATGAAGGTTTATTTTTAAGGACTCTTAATGGTCACTTACTAGTCAGTGCCAAGGAATATCTCTTATTTTAGGTCAAATTCCTATCTGATATCATTTCCCATGCAACATGGGAGTACCTGCTACCACAGTCAAATAGTTGAGAAAAGACTTTTGTAAATTCAGTCTAACACTGCCAAAATTGTCCTTGAAGATAAATGTGAAAGAAAGAAAAAAAAAAAAACCCAAACAGTAATTAGGAAGTGTCTGCAGTTTAGAAGAAAAAAAACCCCATTCTGATTATAGTGCTTGACTTTTTAAAGGAGGTTTGTCTTTTTTACTTGGCAAATAACTGTTCTGGTTAGACAGAATTAGAGAAAAAGAAAAAAAGGAAGTGGCAAAGTTTTAATTTAAGTAACTGTTACTTCAACATACTTTGGAGGAAAATCATGTAATTCTGGAATTATTACAAGATATGTGGAATTATACACAGATATAGTCTATACTCTCCTAATTTCCATCATGAGGGACACCTGGAAAATAAGTCAACTCTATTTACATAGAATACACATTTCTACATCCCTTTGTATTGCAACATACACAACAGAGCATTATTTAAGTCCCTAAATAAAGTAACATTCTGAGCTACTCTTTAAAAGGAATATTATAAATACAAACTTATCACCAAAATAGCTTTCATTCTTTTGGAAATATATGCAAGAATGAGTATCTTTTTGTTTCTTTATGCAAGCAGCCCTGACTGCTCTTGTAGATGATGATTGTAATTGAAGTGTCAACCTAATTAACAACTAAACTTTGAATAATGCTAATGAGAACTGAACATGGCATCAGAGAAAAGACCAGCTCTACAGGTGATAAACCTTCACAGTAGTGACATTTTCCAGTGTAAAGTCACAGTTACTGTGATCTGATCAAAGAGAGAGACCCCCATTGGGTCCAATTATAACTATAGTTTGGAAAAAAAATTATTGAGTTATGATGTTCATAATCTATGCAGAAAGGCCTTTACAGTATGGGTCTTTTCCCCATAGCTGTGATCTTTTCAATTTATATCCAAGCTCCACAGATCTAGATAAAAGTTTAGAGCCTGATTCGTTTAGCCCATGGAAAGCACACACCAAGGCTCATTTGCGTTCTTGCCTTACACCTCAAAAGGAAAAAAAAACCTACAAGTCCAAGTACAAAAACCAGTTAAGAAGTTCGAGGTTGAAAAAATAAATGCATGGCTTGGTTTTGTGGTTTGATTTTTTTTCTTTTGTTCTGTATTGTATGATTGTTTTACAGTTGTAAAAAATAAGATTTTGTTGTGGGGAAAATAAATGCATACAAGGAAGACCTGCCCACAGACAGTAGCACAGTCTGACTAAAATAAAAGCAATAACATTAATTCAACAAGAACTGTCACCATTAAAATTTTGTCTCTGTCAAGACAGGCAAAGCATCTTCTAAATGTAAGGGAGGGAAAGGGTAGAAAAGTCTCTACATTCTTTTATAACTACATTCTTCTAAATTATACCTTATGATTTTGAGGAAATTATGGCAGATGGTAAGACAGGTTAAGAGAAGAGAGGGGATAAAGACAATGCAGAGCCAAGGGAACACATGACCAAATGGAGAACATGAATGAAAAAGGTATTTTCTCATTTTCTCAGTTCTGGCAGACCCTAAGCACCCTATTGTAAATTTGATTAACAGGATGCTTTAGGCAAAAAATATGTTTAAAAAACAGTAGAAAACAACCAATCTCCTGCTCTGCTGCCATACTGGTGTGTTATTAGCTCAGCAATATTAAGACCCTCAATGGGCTGGCAGTTTGGAGGCAGGCGCTCTGGACAGACACACATCTTTGTGTGCTGTCCTGGAGGGAGTTTGAGCCTCAGAAAGGCAATGCCAGAGTTCAAAGTAAGCTCCTCCAACTCCTGCTTCTCTCAGGGGGCAATGCTTAAAGGCAAGAAAAGTTCCATCAGATTGTTCTGCAGAAGAACCAGGGGCTGCTCTTAAGAAGAAGCCTGCAGAGATCATGTGAGCCTGTGAGGCACAGCCCTGATGTGCCTGCTGTCCCCAGCAGGACCCTGGCTGCAGCACATCTGAAGAGCCCTTGTGTGACATTCACATTCTCTGGACAGAGAGACATAATTTCGTCTCTCAGGAGAAGCACAGAGAGAAGAAGAGATAACTTTATCTCTGCTCCTTTGTTTTCCCCATGTGGAATGTGGTATGGAGATTGTTTACCTGCAGTGATTGCTGGGTTGGATTCTGGTGAAGGGTGTTTGGGTTCAGTGACCAATGGGATCCAGCTGTGGCTCGGGCTCTCAGCAGAGAGTCATGAGTTAGTTAGTTGATAGGTAAGTAAGAAGTAAGTATGTAGAATAGTATAGTATCTCTTTAAATAGTATATTAATGTAATATAGTATAGTTTTAATAAAGCTATCCTTCAGCCTTCTGATCTGGAGCCAGACATCATCATTTCTTCCCATTGGGGGTGCCTTTTTTACTATACCCTTGGGACCTGCTTGGCTTCCTCCAAGCTGAGGCCAGTGAACATGCAAGCAGAGGACAGTGCTTAGTCAGGGCTAAGCCACACTTGGATAGGCTGATATCAAATTCTTCCAGTTCCACATCTGAATCAAAGACAGACTGATCATGCAGTTATTATAGCCAGGATAGCAGACATAGGTAAGAGACAGGGGTCACTGAACTCCTTGGAAGGACCTGGTACGCAGCAGGATTGTGATTGCTTAGATCTATGCACCTCAAACCAAGGAAATGTGAGACCCCTTTGAGTGACATCATTAACTGCACTCAAAATTATTTTAAAATTACATGATTCTGACACCAAGCAAAAAAAATAGCAAGCAGCATCTGTATAAAAATCTTTTCCTCATATATAGTTTATATAACATATTTTTTATATTTTAATCCATCTACCTAACTATGATTAAGAATGCCAAACTTTGTTTCTGCGTATCTCTCCTGTAGAAATAGCCTTTTACGAAGTTTAAAAATAAAGAACTGCAAGCAACAAACTGCAGGGGTTAGAATGCTGTTAAAATTTATTTCTGAAAGACACCAGTGATCCACTGCAGAAATGGTATTATTAATTTACACTAGAAGCAAACTGTTTTTATCTTCTCCTAGCAACTGGTTCTCATAGGAAGGTGACTTCATTGGACTGCTAAACACTGCCAGTGAAGAGCAATCAGAACTTCAGGAAGGTTTAAAACAATACAATAGTTTTTCAAAGATACAAATGAGACTGATGTGTAATTAAGCATATCTAAAATGCAGAAACATACTGCGTTGGTCATTGAAACAAAAAGTATCATTTATTTAAATGGTTACCCATACATCCTTTCTAGGTCTCCTAATATCTAAATATCTGATAGACAAAAAACATGACTAATATCTCTTCAATATCCATGTGAATAGAAGAATCACATATAAACACATATAGAAGAATTATGTTTGTTGTCTGAGAAATACAGAACCACACACTCGAGCTCCAAATGACTATTAGATCTCTGAAAAAATAAATCCAGTTATTTCTCTGGTATTAGCAACACTTTTTATGTTTTAAACTACTTTTTGCTGTTCTCTGTCAGATGATACCACTATAAAAGTAAGTAGAAGGTCACTCTCAAAAACAAGAAAATAAGACAAGATCACAGAGAAAAGGAACAAAACAAGAACCTCAAAACAAACCAGAGTCTGATATTTAAATCACTATTTCTAGTAAAGGGCTTCTATAGATTTTATTATCTACATGCAGAGGATTAGGCCTCAGGGAGACCTCCAGTATTTAATCAAAATTTTGTCATTTAGACAAAAAACAACTACTTAAATGCAAATGTTTTCAAAACTTGTACTTTTCAATCTCATATTCTAGCTTCTAAAACTAGGTTTTAGAAGGTTCAACAGAATCTCAACTCTAAGTACTTATTCACAATAAACAGTCGCTTCATAATACTGCTGACTGCTCTGAGTTTCTAAAATATATTAGTAATATTTTTGGCTATTTTCTGATGGAAAAAAAATCATAAATTATGCTATTTATATTTTGCAAAAAAAATTTAATTGCACTATTATACATTGACTTTAATTTCTTTATAATACTATTAATCACCATATTTTACAAAATAATTTGCACTCCCAGTAATCACTGCATAAAGTAACCAATTTTCTACATGAATTACAGCCTACTTCTCAAATGCTACTTTTAGAACAGTAATATTCATATGCCAAATTTATGTTGTTAAAATCCTCTGACTTTAGGAATTTCAAAACTAAAGTTCTAAAGTCCAGTTTAGATTCTGTACTGCATCACAGTGTATAGGTACCAGGCAGTACAAACACTACACATCTTTCAACAGTTCTGTAGCTTTTGCAGTTGACAATATTTAACAACCACAGAAGAAGCTAAAAGACTATAAAGTCTGTTGTTTTCTGAAGATCATATTTATAAAGGTTCTGCTCAATCTATGATTTCAAGTCATTAAGACTTGGTTGCTAGAAGTGATGCTGTCAATTCTGCAAGCTGTTTGGGAAAGTGTTCACTCCTGAGCAAAGGAGAAGTCTTTATGTCAGAGTTAAGTGCAAGCAGGTATTGGAGGGTCAGGCCCAAAATGTATAAATTTCAATTTCTGTGGTCACAAATGTTCTTCTAATGCCTTATATTATTAAAGTGGTGATCTCAGTATTATTATATTAGGAAATTTACTCCCAGAGAAGTAGCTCCTTACTTTTTTTTTTTTTAATTAAAAATAATAGACAAATTCACAGTGAAATGATGAAATTTAAAAACAAGCTTTCTTGTCAGAAGAGTGAAAAAAGAGGGGCTTTCCCCCTTCCAAGAAAACAAAGGATTCCTGAAAGTCTTGCCCTGATTTATTCTTCCAATTTTAAATACCTTAGGAGTAGCGGAACTGCTACTGGCATGGTAGTATTTCTAACAGTCAATAAATCTAAAATATTATGTGTGAATATTGGAATGAAGCCATTAAGAAGATTACAGCATGCAACGCAGCAGAGGGTCCTCATGAAAAAAGGACTGGTAATTCAGGACAACTGTGACCACTGACCTTTGAACAGTCAAGACCACTGGTCAGTCTGACAGAATAATAGAGTTCACATGCATGGAAAGTCATCTAGCCTGTACCTATAATTTAAATGCTTAAGTGAATGATTTAAAAATGCCTTTAAATCTCAGTTAATTTATTATACAGTTTATTAGACAACGCCATAGAATAATGTTTCTTTCAATCTTAAATTTATCCAGAAAAAATCCACGATCAGAGCGTATATACATGGGTAAACCATTAAATACCTATGCTGTGAGGACATCATCAGGCTTATTGATCAAGAAAATAATTACTCTGTTCCCTCTGGACACAAGAAACAATTTTAGAAAACTTGGAAAATACTGCATTTCTTTTGTTAGGCTGTTAACCAACCTGGAATCAATTTTTGAAAGGGACAGTAAGACTACAACTTCTTTGATATTTTCAGTTCTTCATTCTATTTTAATGCCTTTCAGAGGTACTCATTATATTTTTTCATCAGAAGTTTTACTACTTTTGTATGTATGCTTATGAGGTTTTTCTATACAAGTTAAAATGCTTTACACATGTATCTTTGACATTCCCTTTAATGTTTTAAGCCTGACTCACCATTTTGACTCTACACTCCTGTGTCTTATACTTTTCCCCAAGATGTCAGCAGCTGCACTGCCCCTCATGAATGCAAAAGGAGGACAAACATTCTGTAACCTTATGAACCAAACACAGCCCTGTGCCTTTTGTTTCCAGGTTTTCCAACTACAATTGTATATGCATTCCACCAAATGTTTAATTAAAGTGCCTTACAGATTGAAGTAAGAGATAGGATTATTCAAATTAAAAGCTTCAGTATAAAATCCTCAAGTTCTGCAAGTATATTTTGCACAGAACACTGGTTTTTTGGTTTTATATTAAATATGGAAAAATATTATAAGTCTAGCCTGTAGCCTGTACACTTGGATAACCTACATTAAGATTTGCAGTAATAACATGCATATATTCTGGGAGAAAATACACTTCTAGAAGTAGGAAGATCTGTATCCCTATTTCCTTCATGCTAGCCTGCTTGTTTAGACATCATTTTGATAAGCACCTGTAAAACACATGACAAGTGCCTCTTATTGCACAGAGATCCATTTTGGCTGTTCAAAGGACCTCCAGCTGCAACTCCAGTATCTCATGGAATATGATTCCTAATTCTCAATTCCACATCCAGCTATTATTTGGCATGCAGGCCTTTATGACATTATAACATTAACCCTATTCACTCACTGGAAGTCCAGTTAACGCTCCTGACACACCAGGAAATTACTCTTTCTTTACTTCTTATACTCTCAAATGACAGAGTACAGTCAAAGTTACTGTATATATCTTTGTGCATGTATCCATGCATATGTAAATCACAAAACATCACAAAAATATACCAATTTAAGTATAGATACACTAATGTAAACCACAGAACATCACAATAGTTTTTATAGTCTTTTACATTTCTGAACTACAGTTGATACTGAGTCCAAAGACTGACCAGATGATCTATAAAAATGTTTAGACTTATTTTTAGATCATTAAAATCAAAGGGCAGTGTCACGAATACTATCATCAAGAGTTTGACTTCTATTGTACTAAATATATACAAATTATCAACAGTAACATAAGACACAGTATGCCACCATAGGATCTTACTTTGATTACGACAGGGTTATTTTATGATTTACAATTTCAGAAAATGTAACTCTTTGATTTCATTTTTTGATATAAAATTCTTTGTCTTGACAACTATTTGTGACAGCTTGTGCATCTTTAATTGAATAATGAAAACAGTGGTTTCACAATTATATTCTTTTAGAGCTCTACTGGGAAAAACAAGATAAGTGAATTTTGTGACTGTTTAAAATGATATACAGAGTATGTTCTCCTATAGGCAATAAAAAAAGAAAAAAAGGCAAAAAAAGCGGGGGGGCACCCTCTGCAAGATCAAAGTCCAGAAAGAACTGGCACTTAATTTATCATCCTTTACAGACAAAAGACAGCTTTCGTCATTTCAAAAGGATCAGATGTCTTTTATGACAAACTGGGTTTGCAGTTTAATTTACAAATAGAATTCTAAGTAAGCAGTCTTTGCTCTGCCAAAGCAAATGACAAACAGTATAGGTTTTCATTCACACAGCCCTCAGCAGGATAGAAGAGATTAAAATAAAACTGAAATAATTTAGAGAAAACAAATAAATGTTTCACAAAGTTGAAGAAGATCAAAGCCTGAATTTTCTGACCCCAACTGTACAAGCATTTCTTATTATATTGACCAGTGCCATCAGATCATTAATTAAAAGGAAAGCGCTGGCAGGTGGCAGGGAAGCAGAAGCCGATAATTGGCCCCCTTCTTCTTTTTGCCTTCAAAAACTCTCTCGTTCTTTTGCAAGACATGCCACTAGGCAGACAGAAATGCCTACTTTGTAATATAATGATTAAGATGAGATGAAGAGACTCTTGCGTTTAAAGCAGCTCTGCCTAATGAATGCAGCTAGCTTTATAATTATGATCCTACTTTTACAATAAGGAATATGATGTTCCATTCAACGTCTCCTCAGCTGTCAAAAAGGTAAAAATCTCAAATATAGGGGTCTGCACTAGGTGCTTTTCACCCCCTTATTCCTTTTACAGCAGTTAGCAAAACGAGGTAAAAATAATTATGAGTAATTCAAGCACCTATATAAGACAGAAAGAATGAAATGTCTAAGACTCACCACTTCACCGGGTAGGTTGCTCAGGTCATTAAAAGGGGTTTCTAGAGTGTTTGTGTCAACATTTAGCAAAACCACATCCTCCAGTGATCTATTTTTTACTCTCTGTTAGGAAGAAAAAAAATTGGAAAAACAATTTACTACGGTGTCTTCCTGAAGTACATTTTTCTTATACTGTGCTAAATTACAAATGATGATTTTATACAAAGGACAGTAATGGCAAAAAGCAGCTGGAGCTTGAGATGTAGGATTTGTGAATTAGATACAGCATTCAGAGTAGCTTTTAACAATACTTTATATTCTTCAAACACTGAAGTTATATTAATAATCTCTGAAAGGAATTCCTGAAAACTGAGATTTATACAGAATGCAGTGATATACTGGATAAATATATATTGGATAAATATATATTGGAACTACACATACCTTGTTCATTCTCTCCTATTTGTGACAATCAAATAGCATGTTAATCATATAATCAGATGAAAACCAGAAAAAAGTACAATTATTTGCAGGTTTATGTAAGCACCAAGCATGTGATGCCTTCTATTACCACAGAAGAATGGATAAAATGCTTTTTCATCAGTGTACTTGTCTAGCAGCTAAGAATTAAACAATTTGTTCCTTTCAGGAAAAAGGGATAGAACTCTTTTCTGTATGATCCTACAATAATACATAACAATGCAGTGCAGAAAATAATTCCTGAAGGAACTGACTTCTTTTTTCAGGGCAGATCTTTCAGGTCCATTATTTCCTTACTGAATAAGAAAAAGCATCCTAATCAAGATATTATGACTGATGCATGCAGGTCATAATGATTTGGGAGCACAGAAGGCTGTGCCTGGAGTTGAGAAGCATAGATTATGGAGAAGGCCTTTTTTTGGAAAAACAAAAGTGCTGGTGGCTCAGGGAAGAACCCACCTCATCACCTTAGCAGATGTGAATTGATCCTTGGAAACTGCTTTAGCAGAAGTGCAAATCAAATAATGTTCCCAAATCAATTATCTACTCTGCATGATAATCAGATGGCACATGTAGGCTTCACAGCATAATCAAATGGTTATGGAAGACTATTTCTTACCCAGCTATTATGTACCAGTCAGGTGAGTTCTACTGTGTTGCTTTATGTTCAAATCTGTAAAAGCTACCTCTTGTTTTTTGGCAAAAAATACTCATTTCTAAATTAGTAGTTAGAAATGTTATGGGATGGAGGTTAGATTCAAATTTTCAGAGGGACAAGTGCAGAAATTATCTGGGAAATCACAATAATGATGAAATCTGAGTGACAGTGACTCCAAAATAAATTTTACCTGTTCCTGAAAAATAAATTTTTATTCATTACTGGGAAAACCTGTTGCTAAAGTACTAAAAGGCAGGAAAATAGCTACCACTGAAATTTTAGTAAAACAGAGAAAATCATGATGTAGAGCTACATGTCTTCATAAAACACTTCAAAAGTAAGATTTCAATGAGAGACATTTTTTACTTAGTAAAGCATATGAAGCTTAAATTTTGTAATTCTGCATGCTTTTTTTCTAAAGCAGTTCCATAAAAATTTTTTATGGCACACACACACCTCATGCACCTTCCAGTACACTAAAGAGTACAGTAAACTTACCTCTATCAAGCTTAAGTGGACACCAATTAGATAAGGCATCGGTGCACTGAAGAAAAGGAGTGGAAAACATCAAGTTTTAAGTACAACACTAATGGAGTATTTTAAATCTTGGCACATAAGACATAGTAGACAGTCACTGTTCAATACAGTATTAAATGAACACAGTTGCTACAGGAATGTTTACTAGACAAGGAAAATTTTGTTTTACTCTGCAGTAAACATGATGACAAAACAAAGGATGCTGCTGTAAACTATGAGGCATGAGCAAGGAGGCACCACAGCTTTTCATCCAGACCTAGTTCCAATAATGACCACACTGAGCTAAGCCAGCAGATGTTCCCCAAGTGGGCTGGTTTTAAAACACCAACTGGAGGACATGGTCCCACTTACCATCACCGCAGTGCAATACAAACATCATTACCAACAGTTTTGGTTCTGAAACCCTCCCCTGGCAAGCCTTTAGAAGCTGTATAATATCCTATTTAACTCAAGATAATAAACTCCTTTCCAATTTCCATAAGACAAGGAACTATACTCTCCAAATAGAACAAATATCCACACAAAGCCGCTGCAGTAAGACCTCCTGCAGTATGCAAGCAAGAAACTGAACTAGGCTGATTTATCATGGTTTCCTACAATCTTCTGTTCTGGCAATATCTGACCAAGAATATACTCAGTGTCCAGCACTGCATGAAAAAACCTCCAACAGTCACCATGAGACTTTTGGGTACTGTGAGATTACTAATAATATTCACTCCGGAGAAGTGAGCAACTGACAGGCTGGTTTAGGCAATTCAATGGGAAATGAATCACTAACAGACCACAGAGGAAAAAAAAAACCAAAATAAAAATAATCCCTGAAAAATAATGGAGGGCAAGATGACATACAAAGGTACACAACTCACACACAGTAATTTCTCTCATGGCAATAATTTGATCACAGTGGCACTGACTGATTGGTGACTGACTTCCCAAGGATGGGGCAAGGTTTCACTGCATCAGTTCATGTGGTCTCATCCATTTGGTCCCACCTCTGGGACCACAAAAAGCAATTCTCACCTGCCTACAGCTAGAGCCCATTTTAGAAAAATCTGTACACCCTATGGATTAGCCAATTGCTCTCATTAACAATGTCCCACAGGAGAGGATCAATGCAAAAAAATATCCAATCAAAAACCAACAAACAAAACCAAAAACCCAGCCTGAGGCCCTAACAAGACTTCACGGTGTCTATGACATCAAAATATAGGTTTGCTGGAATTGAAAACTGTCATGGCTTAAGGTTCCTAGGCAATGGGGCTTCCAAAAAGGAAAAGAAGCCTCTATTTTTCCACACATCTTTTTCTTAGCCCAATACTGACAAAATTTAGCACTTCCTGATGACTTCATCCAGGCTAATCCTTATATCTTTGTGAACTAAACACAAATTAAATGGAGTTGTAAATCAGTGTCACTCCAGAGCAGACATCCATATATATTCAGAGAGGATTTAAACAGCTTTAAACCACTCTATAGTTTAAAGAATGCTTTGTACTATGTAACATATTTAACTAAGCCAATTAGAATGATTATGGCTGACACGTAACTGAGAATTCTGCTGCAGAATATGCAGCAAAACATCCTCAGGCTCCTCATATCAGGATATCTCAGTGTTGCAAATAATGTGAACAGGCAAAACTAGAGTGAAAACAAGTGCTATGTCATGTATGGATTTTATGCACACTTGTTTTCTCATACATCAACACTGTGCCAGTAGCTTCACCACGCCTGTGCTGACTTAAGATAGCTGATGATTTGCTCCATTAATAAATCTGCTATTAAAAAGGGAAGCATGCAGCTCTTTTCTCTACAGAACAAAGCAACAGCTACACCATTTCAATTTTGAAGTTAACAGAATAAAGGTACAAAGCACATCTTGAAAATGGATGAAATAAAAACTGCAGGCATGGAAAGTCAATTTAATTGTTTTCAGCAAAAAGTAATTTTATTACTGCTGGATTCTGAAGTCTTAACAGCAGAGGACTGTAACATGCACATGAAATTGCTTACTATGATACTACTGGGAGCTGCTATAGAGTTTTTCTCTTGCTTATACACGTTATCACCAAAAATATCAATCAGTAGTATCACTGCCCAAAATAATTACTATGTTATGTAAAACATCCAAGTTAATTGGAAAATAATTGCCCCATTCTCATGAAAACAGGCATATGTATATCCTAATTCAGAAGAGACCAAATCTCATAAAGACCTATTGCAAGAGTAACTTGAATTTTCTGATTGCATTACATTCTCAACAGAGCACCAATATAACAGATGCTTTATCATCAACAGACAAAACTGGCACATATTCTAATATCGGTGATTTCGTTTGCCAAGATATTAGACCAAAATTTCATGAAATTAGCTTTCTTCTTCACAAAAATTAATTTTATTCAAATATAATTATTGTATCAATGTTCAAACTTAATTTTTTAAAGAGTTTTCTTGAAAACCAACCACCCACTCCACTGAGTGCAACATTCTCCTTTTACTTACTTAAATGTAGAAAAGAAATCAATTTTTATAACATAATTTAAAACCCAATTTTTTATTAACTGTGCCACGGATTTTTTGCTGCAGCTACAATGAATATTACTTTCTCAGCCTATATTTTGCTATCTTCTAGAAAAAGAAATTTCTTACATCTCCTTTTTTGGATGGTCACTCCAATTCTCCCACTGGAGCTCCCATAACGGCAGTCAAGGCCGAGTTGAGCTGCATGGGCGTAAAGCAGCGCTCCTGAAGTCCATAAACAGACACCCTGTCCTCACCCTGGAGCTCGGCACTCACAGCCTGGCCAGTCCTGAGGGTGGTGCAGTCCACACTGACCCTCTGCTTTGGGCTACTCCAGCATCATCTCTTACATTAGGTCTAAATCCAGCCTCTAAATCAGGCAGCAGGATAAAAATTAACAGATTTTGTTTAATTAAAAAGGCAAGTGGAAGTATTGAAATAATTTTAATATGGCCTTGTTTTGCTCAAAGATACAGTCTTCTTTTTTCTTGCTTACAAAATGTACCAGCTAGGCACTTTATGACCAAATTCTAACCCCAAAGAATTGCATCCTTTATCTTTATGATATTATGAAGATTCTTAGTCCAACTAGCAGAAAAAAAAAGTGTATTTCTCTCAAAATATGCTATATGATCATTGTGCAAAAAAAAAGTTACAGAATCAGGCTTATCTTTAAATTGATAGATTTAAATGTATTTTATCTTTGTTTAAAACAGCCTTACTACCACAGAATGAACAAATTACTACTTCATATATTTGAATGCCATTTCAGAACAACACTAAGAAAATGAGAGTTCATAGAAGACATTCCAAGAAGCCCAAGGGAAACAGTGACAATGAAATTTCTAGGTATGAAAATGCATGTTGAGCTAAAATGGCACTTTTATAAAATGAACTCTGCTTATCAAAATGACATAAAAAACAAAAGTATGCAAAAAAACTTTTGCATTCTTTTATTAATTTTAAATTGGCATGATCCTGTTGGACTGCAAACTAGGTCAGGCCTACTACAAACTTTGGCCTCAAGAATTCATCAAGGCTCTTTAACCTGATATATTATATACCTATGAGGAGAACATTTATTTACTGTTAATACACCAGAACATGAGGAAAGCTAAGTCATTTATATGTTTTTATTACACTTTTCCAACCTGTCTCACAAAAGAACCATTCAGATGAACAGAAAGAGAAATGTAAATGCACAAAAATCTCAGTCAAAAGGTCTGAATTACAGTTACTGTGATAAATTCATTAGTTGTGCATTTCTTTTCATGAACTTTGTTTCCTTTTGAACATCTCTAAAACAGGAGAACTTTTTTCTCCACTCTATTGTACTACTGTGAAAAAGAATAAAGGATATAAATGAATTTTACAAGTTTAAGAAACTCCATGCTTCTTTTTAATGAGTAAAAAAAATTCTCAGGTCATGCCACAGTGACCTAGAATCCCAACTATTATCATCATCACATGGAGCTGTGTACAGCATCTAACATTGTTATTTCTGGAAACATTATCTGGACTTAGAAGGGGAAATTTAAAAAAAAAATCTTCTCATATTCAAGATGCACTCTACAGGGTACAGCTTGCATAAAGATGTTCATCTGCCTTCTGAGAACAGCATTTTTGGATGATCTGAAAAATTACAAAGGTTCTGGGTGGAAGCTCAAGTACTACAAAAACTAAAACACACCCAAGTTCTACCCCATTTTGGTGCATTTTATCAAAGGCAGGAGGAGAAACAATTAGGACCGTTTCTTTAAAAGAAAACTATCATTAAAGAAGAAAGACTTAGCTGTACTTACAAGTAAAAGGAGGAGTTGGAGAAGAAAATTTGGGGTCATTTTTAAAACAAAATACACATGAATTGTAAGAATTACCACAGAAAAAGTATATACCATGGACAAATATTGTGAATTTCAGGAAAAACTACAAAAGACACTTAAGGAAACATAGCGAGAATTTGTTTGAAAACAAAATTTCAGTAGACTGGATGGAGTTCAGTAGAACACCAACACATTCATAGGTTTGAGGGGGGAAAAACCCAAACCAAAACCAACAACAAAAAGCCCAGCAAACATTTAAGCATAATTCATTTCTATGAAGAAAACACAGACTTAGCTCAGTAAGTATCTGGCTGGGTCTCAGTTTTTATATATAATAATAATAATTGACAATCTCTAAAACAGCTTGAAATGGTTCATTTTTCCATAACAGACCCAGAGGGTCTAGGTAAAGTGAAAATCTCCAGGGATGGATATTCTTGCTTAAATGGAAAATGGAAACTCTCATTTGTTATCTCTGCCACTATTCTGAATAAAAGCAAGAAATTGTGAAACAGGCATGTGGAAACACCATCCCCTTGAAGGATCATAAGTGAATCAAAAAGTGATTCTTGTTCAACTTAAAAATATGCCAAAACCACAAAGTCTGTCATGTGAAGAGAAACCCATCAGGAGAAGCAGAATGCTTATTACAAAAATTTTGGAGTCCCAAAAGGAGTTTTTAAGCTGTTTTGGGAAGGCGTTGGCTAGAATCCTGAGCCTGGCTGAGTTAAAACACAAATAGTAAATCACTGATGAATACTAACATCTGATTCTGGAAACAATGATCAGGGTTTTTTTGAATGCTTCTATAAGTATAACACGTTTCAACTTAAAAGCTAAATAGAAGAAAACTGTAACATGTTTGCATTTAAATTATTGAATGAATTCTCTAAACAATAAAACAGAAACAGTTCTTAAAACAGGATTCTAAATGCTGCACTAATCGCAATCAGCACTGTAATTCAAGATACTAATTCAAACACCATATCAAGGCATGCTGGAATATCCCTAGCCAAGTCATCATTTAAGCACTGGCCTAAGTGCCTAAGTGCTTTCATAAACTGGATCCCGAAAGTTTAGTCACACTAAACAATCAGTGTTTTCATCAGTTACTCAGAATTCTAAGACACGTAAGAATCTCAGAAATGGGGGTAACAGGTTAGCTATCTTACCAGCAGTAGTCCAGAAGATGTGGAGGAAGCACTGGGATGTAAATATGTTGCCAATACATTGGATATAACAATGCAGCTGACGCATGAACACAAGCAGTTAACTAAAAATAAAAATATACACACAGAATTGGCAACAAAAAAAAAACATGAATAAAAAGAAAATACAAAATCTTAAATTAACTTTAGACATGCAAGAATCTTAAACTCCCCAAACCACCTATTATATAATTTTGTAAATTACTCAGAATTGCCAAAACACATCCACAAAGAACTCTAATGTATGTGTACAAGCACAACATCTGCAAGAAGTCAGGCTAACAAGTTAGCCCTCCCTGCTCATCTATTCCCTTGGAAAAAAGGAAATAATCATGAATTACTTGATGCAGTCGTGGTCAAACATGAGTACTGCCATGAACACATAGGACTCAAGTGCACCCCAGTTTCACTTGGCTCCACTGAGTGCAAAACACTCAGGGGAGTTTTCTGGTCCCAATTTCTGCTATTTTTAACTGGAATTGATCTGAAGCTGCATGAAGCCACAGAACAGCATTAAACTCAGAAGCAGGATTAACTCCTGTTTGTGTCACTATCTTGATTTCAAAACTATCTCAAAAAAAAAAAAAAAAAATCTGAAGTGAATATTCCCTGTAACAGCAAAGGAACTTAATTACAATTTTCCAAAACTCCCTTCCCAAAGCAGAGACTTCCAAGCCTGGCACAAGGATCATGGAAAATGAAGGACCCCTTGACCAAGAAAGGAAGTGCTACAAACTGCTTACCACTCAAAATGGATATCTCTGGTTTTCTAAAACAAACACAAAACCACCACAACCACCACTTTACCCCCAAAACAAAGAAACAAGTAAGTATGGAATTCATTAGAAATGGGGCCAAGTTCATTCCACAAGTGAACAAAATAATCTTGCAATATGTAAAGAATTCAAATTTGACCTATCTTTGCTATAAGGAAGTCTCTCAAATTTCTTTATTTTATTATCCATGCATAGAGTTATACCAGAATGAGAAAAAATCCAGACTGTTCAAAACAAGGTAACCTATATCCATCCTATGTAGCACTACAAACCTCATAGAAAAAGGGAAAAAAAATTTAAGAGAATGCCCTGTAACATAGAAGTTACCAAGCTGACGGAATAGAAGAGGCTGTCTTAATGCTTTATATCACAACAATATTACTACCCGAGTTTAACTTGATAATAGCAGTGTTCATTAGACATGAACTTTCACAGTAACAAAACAAAGAGCAAAAAATAAAATGTAAATCCTGCCCATACAGCAAGTGCTAAAACTTGCAAAAAAAACAAAAGGGGAAAAAAACAACCCTTTTTGTGGAACAGATCAGCATTTAAAGTGTTCATGTCCTGGCTGTCTTGGACATTTAGACTTGTAAATAAAAAATTACACTACAATTTTGTACACGTATTTTTTACACTAAAAATGAAAAAAAAGCCGTTATAAAGACCATTGCAGCAGAAATCACAGACAATTACAATTTGTGCAGCCTAGTTTGCTCAGCCCTCAGATTAATATAACACGATTAAATATGGAAAAGAAGAGGGCCTGAAAGCTCCTGAGGGATATCATTAGGGCAAATTGCCAAAGAATGAAACATGAGCCAGTCAGGAGAGTCTGGAAGCTGCAGTGGTACCAAGGGACTTGAATATTCGACAGTTGGAGCTTCAGTAATGTGTGAACTGCAGGTTAAGGTATCAGGAGACTCTGCTCACTGACACACAGAATGTCACTATTGACCAGCGAGCTGCCCGAGCCTGACAGCTACACAGCAGAAAGCCAAGGATATCATAATTCCCTATTTAAACTCTTCCTTGCAGATTAACATCTCCTTTCTTAGCTTTACACCACACTTCCCCAATTACTCTCATTTTGGACTTATCATAATGGGTATTTTAATAATTATTAGGTTGCTACTATGAATTGATTTGGGGGAAGAAATAAATGAGTACCTTCTCCCTCTTCTACACAGTGGGATTTATGAGGTTTATTTCCATATTATCTCTCTGTGTAGTTGAACTAACACTACTGACAGCACAGTCCAGCTTAGCATCGTGCTTTTTGCTCTTTCACTCAGAAAGGATATGGCATTATTAATTATTATGTCCACATACTTTTGTACACAGTATATAAATTTCAAACCACAACAACCTATAGAAGAATCAGCATTTCATGTATCTCAATAAGAGGCTGAACTAAAGATGAGCATACAGTTATACAGGATATCCCCTGATGTATACAGCCGCCTCCTCCTCCTCTTAATAGGCATCCTTAAATTATGAATTAAGATGACTATACTATTTGCATGAAGAAATTCTCCTATCTTATGCATGTCTGTTATATTTTAATTCTCACTTTAACAAAGGAAGTATGCAATTCCTTAAAAATATCTGAAGTTTTATTAACTCATTTTATAATCTGCATTTTAGTGTGGCACTTCCACTAGCATCTATTTACCATTTATAATTTTTTAATCTACTAAATTTTATTATTTCCACCATGAAATACAAAGATTTGATTACTTACACATCAAGCTTTTGTTGTACTGTTCCTCACTTTTCTATTTAATAACATCTTACTGTAAGATCTTATTTAAACATTTCCCTCTATGCTGCTGCAGTACGTTTCCAAACATTTTAGTATGCCATGAATATGATTTATAGATTCCTGTTTACAGCCTGTAATACAAGCAGCTATAGGATTGTGCTGCTCTTCAAACTGTGCCATATTTTATTATTCTGCCAACTCTGCCTTTAAGCAAATACTGATAAGATAATTATGGATTTCATACTAAAATTTGCATAGTTGGTGTAAAAAAAAAATCTCTTTTTTACTTTTTTTGCTGTTTCAATGGTGATTGCATTTCTCAAATGCATTAGTTATTTAAAATAACCTTCCTCTTTAACTGACACATCCACTCCACGGAACAGAATGGGAACTGCTGTGAAGCCTGAACAATGCTGCATGTCTTAAGGATCCAGGCAGTTCCGAAAAGCCGGGTACCAGGCAGAACTCGACCACACAAAGGTGACACCGGATTTGGGGGTGTCCAGCAGCATCTGTGCATGGGAGCAGAGCCTGGCAGGCACCTGCCAAAGGCTGCAGGGGACATCCTCAAACAGAGCACCCAGCACAAGCTCACGAGCAAAGAAATGAGAGTCTGTTACTTGACCACGTGGGAATATTTTCTGCAGAAAACAGTCCTTACACTATTCAGGTACAAAGACATCTCTCTGGAGTCTGTCAATTGACTGCTATCTATTCCAAAAGGAATTATCAAGAACTACCTTGAAAAGATATGTCATAGATCATAAAATAGGTACACATTCTCCTAAATTATCTTGAAGTTGTCTTCAGTAGACATTCTCCCAAGCCATCTTGAAGTTGTCCTCAAGATTGTGTCCAACCCTACCTATTTTTCCACTGACAACTGGATATAAACACCAACTGTGAACTGTGATTCCTTTTAGAGGTAGGTTTTATATGAAAGGCAAAAGCCTCTGTCCAATAAAATCTGCTGTATGTTTATGTACGTGCACAGATGTATCATTGCACAACTCTGCAGTTTGATGAAAAATCTTCAAGTATAGCAGGTGAGTGCTACAGAACCCTAATTTCTGCAAATCTCGTAATTTATTATCTGGTTTGAGGCAAAAAATTACGTTGAGACATCCTCATGTAGTTCATTTCACTACAAAAGATCTACTAGAGTTGTGTTTCTATCCATTAAAAAATGGGCAGACAGTTTTTAAGTAAAGTTTTTGTCAGCTGAAACTCATTTCCCAACACTCAACGGAACTTCCAATACTTTTGCTTCCATCAATTTTGATATTTAGACTGTTTTTCTCCATTTCAAAGAATGTCTTTTAATTAAACAACTTTTCTTTTCAAAAATAAATCTAATTATCTTTTTAAAATTTGTTTAAATAATGTGGTTTAATTACATGAACAGCATGAGTCAAAATATTTGAATTAGTTAGAAGCAAAATTTTCATGTTCAACCCTTTAACAAATAAACACATCTAATTTGAAATCTCTAACATTTGCACTGGGCATAAGAAGCTTTATGTCTTATTCCATCAGTAATAGGCCTATTAATAGTATTGAGTCCAACTGAAAGTTTCAGTCTGTTTCTGATCTTTCCTGATAAGATGCTGCAGCCAGAATCAACATGTGAGTTTTCATATACTGCAAGGAAAGTAACTGGTGTTTTCTCCAGAGTACTCCAGTGATTCTGGTAAAATAATTTTTATCTTTGCCCCTGCAAAAAAAAAAAAAATAAATTCTGAAACTACAAGCCCACTGAAAATACAGTCTCTCCAAATAATGGGAGACCCCATTACAGAGTTTGTTAACAAAATTCATTATTGGGCAACAGAAAATTGATTACTACCAAATCTCAATAAGACTGAAATAATGCCCAAATTCTAGAGAATGGTGAGTTACTTTCTACCTTGTGGCAATAAGCAGACAGTTGGGAAGGCTGTTGTTCAAAATCTATGCAGTAATGAACATGAACAGCCAGGAGAAGTTTTAGTTCAAGACCAAAAGCAGGTTTACCTGCTCCTGGAACACAAAGAGTGCAGCTCCTCCCCTCCCTCATGTGGATGCAGTAATTCTGATGTGTGTATCTGCTCACTTCTACCAATGAATATTTCTGCTCTGTATTTCAAAGGGACTAGTCCCTTTTTTTGTTGATCTTTTTTCTTTTTCCTCATTTTAGATCTTGCTAAAACACTGCGACATATATGGAGCCACACTACTTCAGCTGAAACATTTTCTGCAGACTCACAGATAGTGCTTGTTTGTTACCTATTATTCACATAATTTCAATGAGCAACATAAAAATACCTGTATCCTGCACAAAAGGTACCTGGCAGTTTCCTTCTATCGATACAAATCGCTTTCTTCAAAGCCTTTTCCATGATCAAAGGTAAAAAGAGAGGAAGAGCATAGGTTGCAAGATTTGCACACATTGCAATGCACAAACAAGAAAGACAGAAACTGATTAGCAGAATCTTGTCAGAATGCCAAAAACAGCAATAGAAGTTAAACAAATGCTAAAGTAAAATTAACCTGTGATTCTATAGAACCTTTCAAAATCTACTGTAAGCAACTAAAGAACTACTGTGATAAAAGCATTTCCTGAAAAATCGTCAAACACTGTCAATCTCTGTCAACACCATGTCCAGAAATGGGTACTGGTGTGCTCTCTCCCTCCTCCCTCACAGTCCCAATGGGCCAAAGAACTGCTTCCCTCCCACTGCCTTGACCACACATATGTTGAAAGATGCCCAAGATTCTGTTTAGTTTCCTTATCTCATCTACTCATTAATACCTATAGCAACAAACTCTAGGGGATGGGTCACTGTTTTACCACAATTACAGCAGTCACCATCAGCCAGGACCAACCCTTGTGGCTCCTTCCCCAGCAGTCCCAGTTCACAAGAATTACTGAGAAACACTGCTTCCTGAAAGGGGAACAGTTGCACAGGTGAAAGGAAGCCTCTCCTCTACATCATCACAACTCATAAATTAAACCAACTTTATCTTAGAGGGGCAAACACATCTAAATCCTGTTTGATTGAGAATGAGATCAGGCCCCAAACTCATAACAGATGCTTAGCATTTGTGGAGACCTTCCTTTCCATCCACTTCTTGAATGGGGGGGCAAGGCAGGGGAATACTGCTGGGGTGTAAAAGTGGGAAGGGAGCTCTTGCTTTTGCCAGTTTACAAGAGAGCATAAATCTATTCCCAGCTCTAAAGATTAAAGAGTCAGACTAAATTATAAACTTAGCTCATTATGCCAGCACTGGCAAGAAATCAGTGAGGAAAAAAAAAATTAGCAACAAAAGAAAACAGACTATATTGTCCAAGCCATGATATACAAAGCCACTTCCATGCAATTCTTTAATTTAGCTTCTGGCTAATCACTTTCCATCTGCTATCCCCATAATCTTTAGGAAGAAAAAGAGGGAGGACCTTAAATGAGCCATAATGCATTTTCCTCCTGTTGGCAAGACGAAAACCCATCTCTCCTCTCTCACAGAAGGAAAAGAGAAAGGGAAATATATTTCCAATTCAGAGATGAAAATTTCAACTTTGTCCCTTCTAAAAATTAAAGATATAAAGGAAAACACTTATATAAAAAAAAATTATTTTCTCCAGGAATTGCTGTTGGGTTTTTTTTAGGAATATTCACTTCCTTTTATCATTCTTTCTGGGGGAAGGAAAGGGAAGAAATGAGTGTTACTCATGATTTTGACAGCACTTCATATACAATCAATTTCATTCTTTTCTTGCAGTTCTTGATTCACAAAGCAGCATTATGGCATCATTCTTGTGCACTAGCTTGGAAGAGAAAAGAGAAGACTGCAGACACGGCTTGTTCCTTGCCCATGGCTCCAGGAGTGACATGCTGCCCAATAATGGAAGCTGAGCAGAAAATAGAATTGAAGTGGTAGTAGACAGGTGAGTGCTCAACAAGGAATACCACTGACATACTGTGCCTACACCAGGGACCTACAGGCACTTATATAGATAATCAGAGGTATCTATATAACAAAGTAGGTGTGGGTGCAGAGAAAAAACTATGTGACTTCATTCAGTTACTCACTATTTTCATACCACAAAGGTTTTTTTGTATTTTTCATAGGTTGAAAATGAAACTCTTGGAAGTTAATCATCAGGTTTTATTCCTAACACACTAGAGACTGGGTTAATAGCATGTCTCTTATGATACTCATTTATCCTATAATAAACTAACTATGCTGCTTTACATCATCTGCTCAGAAATTGCAGTTTCCTCACATTTCTTCATTTCATCTCTTACTATGTACATCTCTTACATTGTATTTTCTTGATTTGTTTATTCTCTTTTTGACATTCATTTATTGCCTAACTTCTTTATCTGTTCCTCACTCACAAAACCACAGAACACCAAAAATATATACATCTTTGTGTCTCTTTTCCTGACCATCTCCTTGATGGCTGCTTTCCTTCTTCCTTTATTTTAAGACCCATCTCCATGGAGGAAGAGCTACCATCCCATAAAATGAGGGGGTTCTGCAAATGTTTCTCACCTCTGAAAGGAGAGCTTCCAGGAAAATCACTTTTACTAACACTTTCTCCTCTAAAGGAACCCATGGCATGTTCTTCTGCCATACACTAATTAAGAAGCAGCAGGGACAAACTTCCTTGTGAATAGCTTACTTAAGACAACTGACTGTAGCAAGAGTAGAGATAACCACCAATGATGCTATAGCTCATCTTATCATTGATGAAATGAGAAAAAAAGAGTGATAAAGCAGTAGCAAGTATGAAAAGGGGAAATCTTGCCATACCAGCACATCAGAACAAGGGCTGGTATTACACTTATTCACCCTTCAGCAACTCCTCCTCATTGCTTTTGCTTCACACGACCACCAAATGACTTCAGTGGTACTTTCTGTAGGGGGTGAAACAGTTCTGCTCACTAAAATAAGGACTCTTTCCCTTTCAGTTCCCCTTCAGCCCAGCCACAAAGGACTCAGTTCCTAAAGGCTTCTCTCAGAGTCCCACAGCAGTGCCCACACTGGCTCAACACAGCATTTAGTTCCCTCAGTTTCTACTGAATTGCCAAAAGTCATACCAAAAAGAAACAACTTTGCCCCGATTGACTCAGTCTTGGAGCTTTCTTTTTCCTGCAAGTGTTAGTAAGGAAAAAAATTAAATTCTGGAGCTAATTTGTAGGTCTGTCTGCCTACATGCCTTTTCTTTTTGCAGTGTGGATTTTTGAGGTTTGGGATTTTAATTTTTTTTTATAACACACAGTAATGGAGTTCTTCATGTTTTACATAGATGGCAGGTAATAGCAACTTCCAACTATTTCCTGGCTTTTTCCCTCCTGCAATAAAAGATTTTTTTTAACCACATATTTCATTTTCTTTTCACAAATTCTTTAAGCAATTATTTCTCCTAATACTATCCAGTGGCAATGAGAAAGCTATTCTAAACTTCAAGACTGAGACAGCTTTCCAGATCGTCTGTATATTCTAACCCTACTTTATTCCATAACATCCTGTAGCCTCATTGCTGGAAATGTGCTCCCTACAGGTGTCCCAATGGGAACTGCACCTACAACAGTTTAACCCCCCACCCAGTTATCTTAGACTGCCTACACATGAACTATAAAAAAAAATTAAATGCAATTTATCATTTACTTCCAGACCAAATGGCCCATCTCAGGTTATATTCCAAATTAATTCTAATTATGCTTCTGGGAGCACAGTGAGTATCAGCAGAATATCCATTCTGCCTTGCAAGTTAATGATAAATTCCCATCCATTTCTTGACTTTTAAGAACTAAATTTAGCCCTTGAACATTTCCAGGTCACATGAATTTGAGATATGAATTAAATTTTAAATCTGCAATACTTTTTCTTGAGCAACTGCGGACAGTGTGACAAGAGCGGAACAAGACTAATGAGAAAAGAGACTAAAGCCAACAGTCCAGTTCACTGAGGGCATCTGGGGCAACTGTAGAAAGCTCTCTTCCCATGGAAGCAACAGTAAAACTGATTCCACAAATGTATGTGTGTAAATTTATATTCAGTGCTCCTTCACCACCAAACAAATAAATCTGTATCCCTTGTTGATATTTATGTCTGTTTTTGTAGGGCTACCAAAGAAACCCAGAGCCAGCGCCAAGCAGAACTTGTAAGCACCGTGCTCTGAGACACGTCAGGCTTGTATTTCCCAAAACAAATACTGGTCAAAGCAGAGATAACATTTAGACATTTGCTTTAAAGTGTAGCATCCTTCCACCTGCCAGTGCCGGCCGCAGAAGATCCAATCTAGTTAGCATATTCCTGACAGGCTGATGAGAAAGCTCCTGTCAGACACTGGCCAGCCGGGTGCTGGAGACGGAGCGCACAGCCCCAGCTGACTAGTTAGGGAGAGACTGCAGAGGTACAATTACAGAGGCATATGACAAGCTTTCATGCTTGAGTGACTTGAGAACCGATGACATGGCTTTAAACAGCAATCCTTCCTACCTCCGGTCACAAAACAGCAATAAGTCAACTGATGCACTGTTGTAAAATCATGATTTATTCCTTTGCTTTGAATACATGAGAGTGTGGTATGATGTTCTGGTAGACTACCACAGCAGGTGCACTTGGGGCCAAAACATCTAGGGCCTGCCTCCAGCATGCATAAAATCAATGCTGTAGCTGTGCCTTCCTGGAAAAGCCAATCCCAGCACTTTAATAATTTATAGAAAGACTGAATTAAAAAACTATTTGTACTGAAACTCATACAGCTCCATGTAACTAATAAGAATACATGCAGATGCAGTGACGTGTGAGGAAACAGTGCTGTGAAAGAACATACAGCTGACATTTAGGAAAGGTCTTCCTTTTGCTGCTGAAGTGAAATAACTAACAGCCACCTCTGTGAGCAGATCAATCCCTTTGTTTCATTCATCCTTTTGCTTAATCCAAAGCCACATAATTTGTTACTCTTTCATAGTTTACTGTTCAAAAGCCAGAAATGGTAATTTTTGCTACAAACAGATCTTACAGAGCATAATCCTCAGGCTAGCTGAATCCATCTCACTCTAACACTAAGCCTGAAGCAAGCTGTGAGGTTGGTGATAATCACATTATTAAAGTGGTTGGAAAGTCTAGCTAATAAAAGAATCAACAGTTAGGGCAAATAATGACCCGGAAGCCACAACAGAATGGAGTGGTGGAAAGTTTCTACTTGTATCTTGGTAGTAATTGGAAGGACTAGCAGACAAATATCTACACCAAAGAAAATTTTAAAGGGGATAAACCCACAGAAAATCAATTTAAAGGGAGATGCAAAGAAAACACAACTGCAGTATTCTGAAGATGTACATAAAACAAAGCCTGCTTGGCTGAAATGAAATATAAGCTGAAACACTCTAAAGATGGTTCTTTTTTTTCTGCTTTTAGGGTTTCTTTTAATTCAAAAACTCTACTCAGCAATTTAAAATAGGCAACCTTATTTTCTTCTGGTTTTTTTTCCTCTACAGTAAACCCTTTTAATACAGCATCACAATTTGTCCCCTTTATTTCCATACTAGGACTGATCCTTTACTTGAATATAATGGCAGTATGAAATTAATAGGGTAGACAAAGAATTCCTGAACGTAAGTAAGTGCAGTTTTCCATTCCTGGCCCCCACAAGAAGGGTGAGGAGAAAGTGAGCAAGGCCTTGAATTATGCCTTTTGTTATCAGTCACTGCCCCGAGATAGTGAACCGAAACAGAGCTGATAACTCGAAGGTGACATCACAATCCAGTCTCCATGAACTGACATAAACACTTGATATTCAGTTAACCCCAAAGATAAGACACAACTCCCTTAACAAAAAGTTGTGTTTGACTGCACTTTTTTGAACAAATAATCTTTTCTAGTATCAAGCTGTAATTTAGGAATATCAAAACAGGAACTTTGCAACTGAAAGTACCAGTCTGCTGTGTTTTGTATGCAACAGCAAAACAGCACAAAGCTTGCAAAGGCTGATGCCCAAATACACTCCATTTGCTTACTGTACTAGATCAAGCAATCCCCATGTTAAAGAAGAAATATCTTTTGCCAAAAACACATTTAATCATTCTTGGCATTTCAATTAAATTCTTACAGGCAATACTGGAAAGTGTTTCATTAACTTTTTAAACTATATTGCTCTGTAAAGAAGCAAGCCATCCATCACCCCTGTTCTGCTTATGAAAGAGATGAGCAGGCAGCACTTCTGTGAACTGAAGCTCTTAAGAAGTCAGGTATACTCTTCTGTTTTATCAGAACTCACTAGTGCAAGTGAAAATTAACCAATCCTGTATCAAACGCGGATCCAACATGATGTGGCAGTAATTCTGTTCAGCTATGAGTTAAATAATGCTAGTAGACTGAAAAAGCAACCAGTAAAAAAGTGAAGCTGATGTGCTGTCTCGTTTTGGATTTGACCTGCAATCTACTATTTGCATTCACAGCTTGGGGACACTCTCCAGGATATCCAAACACTACTACAAATGTCTGGAAAGTTACATAAATTATTTTCAAGTGAAGACACCAACAAGATGGCTTTTAATTCATTAGAAGGTTAGGAATCAACAGCCAAAGGTAAATAAGTGGAAGTTTCTCACCACCAGAATATTCTATCTGCTGTTGTGTAATGACTTCCAAAGAGAAATCTGATCATTTAAATAAGCTGGTCTAGATCAGCACAGTCTAACTCTGGTACTTCCTCTTCTCTTGTCACATCACAGCAATAGAGACCAGCTGAGATGTTCAGCCTAACAAAAACAAGTCCTAAGCAGATCCAAATGTAGACAGAGTACAATTCTAAATCGTGTCAAGCAGATGGACACGTGCTCACCTGCAGAATGAATCTTCCACGGGCTCAGAGCTGCCATCAGGATTCCTATATCCTCTCTACTGGAGCAGTAAAACAGGGCTGACTGGGGCATCATTGGAGCTGAGGTTTTTTAATGGTGTATTTCTTCTTATTTCCCCCTTTTTTTTTTTTCCCCCTTTAAATATAGCAAGCTGTGTTTCAGACTAGCAAAGTGAAAAAAAATTCTGATTCCACAGTTTTGCTACATCATATGAGCTTCTGCTAAGGCAGGTTCTTTGAAAGGGCTTTCCCTCCAAAATCCATATGCCCATTCAGGTCTTATTACTATGCTGTGATGCACAATTCTTTCCCTATCCATTTCAGGAAGGGGAGGGGAGCATGGCAAGCAGGAAAAAAAACCCTGTAATAAAATATGGAGATTTCCTAAAATATGGAGGTTTCCTAAAAAAAAATAACATCTTTGGTGGTTAAAAAGTCTATCATAGACTAGTAATGTTAAGATTATCTAAATAAATTTAGTATTTATTTTGCTGGTTTTTAGTTGTTCACGTGGCCTCTGCTTAAACGACCCCATGTTTGCTTCACTCCAGTTCCCAGGACTGACTTAGCTCCACACCCTGCACAGCACTGGGCAAGTGCTGCCTTTGTGCACTGCCCCAACTGCAGTTAGGGACCCAACACCATGCTGTTTAAAAAAATAATAAGGCAATTAAATTATTGCTACTGCACTGAGAACTGTAAAACCTGTCAGCCTTTTACAGCAATTCTGAATCTTCTCTATCTTCAATTCACTTTTGACTCAAAAAAAAAAAAAAAGGAAAGGATTTTTATCCATTTTTATAATCAAAGAATTCTCACTCCTTACAGCACCTGCAAGTCTTTGAAAACAGTATTTTTTAGTACTATATCCAAACTTGTACCCATGTGTTCATTTATTTGGTAGTGCAATTAGCAGTGCTCAGAAATACAGAATTGATTTTCCACCACAGAGAGCATATTAAACAATATGTTCTATGCAGTGTTCTTCAAAAAATTTAGGTAACTGTGCTTAATAGGCTGAAGACTCTGCCTAAAGTATAAGAATTATACTCTGTGATTAAAATTTGGTTATGAAGTGAGTGTCTTGTACTGATGAAAAACTGACTTGGGAATATTTTCAAAATACAGGGGATTTTAAGAATCTGTAAGATTCTGTGAAGAGTAAAATAAAATGGCATCTGAGTATTTAGGTATACTTTCCAAACAAAATGCAACATTCTTTTATTAAGCAGCCTAAGCAGGCATAAGGAGGGAAAAGAAACATTTTAATGTGGACAGTAGCTGAAAACCTTTAATTAAAAAACTGCTATTTTGAGTTGTACATTACTGACAGTCTGAAGAGCTGCTCCAAATCAGAGATATTACAGTGTGCACTCCCAAACCACTCTAACAAAGATGAATCTACCTATTACCAGGTTAGGATAGCAGCTATTATTAGGGACCCTTGATTTCTTTCAAGTAGCTCCAATGGAATAAGCCACAAGTGAATAATAAAGATCTTATAATAGCTCTTAAGAATTCTTTTTAGGTTAGAAGGCACAGAAATGAACTCGGGAGAGTTAAAGAACTCTCATCTCCTGATAAGAAAAATAATTAACCTGACTTAATGTATCGGAGTAGGTCTTACATAAATCAGACTTTTGTACTTCAAGAGCCAGACTAAAACCATATATTAGAAGAGTATGTAGATATTGTCTTATAAGTACACATGGAACATATCTAAAACCACAGAGGTCTGCAGGTCATTTTGTGAAATGTTCAATATATCCTACTTAAAAGGAGATGTGTGAAGTACTTACAGTGCTTAGTTTGCTGGAGGTAATAATGATTCGTCTCTCATGCAACATACTGGCATAAAGTTGCAGCATGTTGTTCACATCCACAGCAACAAAATATTCAGTGAGGTTTCTCTGTTTGAATGAAAAAAAAGTTAACAATATAGCAACAGTAGTAGCTAAGTGGAACATTTGATACGTATTACTTGTGAACATTTTTGTCTAATTAGTAGGTGGGGAAAAAAAACCAACCCCAAACTATTAAAGAAATCCCTTTGCACCAAAATTCGTGCACTTTAAAAATAATTAATTGGGTTTTAAAGCAAATGAAAAGTTAACTGTGGCGTAAGTTATTAATATTTTGCTCATTTCATTTTCATTATGCTTGTGACTTAGATTTACCCTTTCAAATTTTCAAATTCAAAAGAAAATGAGATTGGGTATTATATCAATATATGCTTTTAAGGTGACCATTACTTCCAACCCAAGAAGAGATCTTCTACCACGGTGATAACTGTTCTGTCACAGCTACAGTCATAAAACTGCTCATTTTCCAGGGTCTCCTAAAGTCAACACATTTTATTCCATTTCAAGTACAGCAAAACAGCTTGTTGAACAACACCAAGCTTTTGCTTGAGCTGTGTGTGCCAGGACATCAACATTCTGCAGAACTGGTGGAAGGTACTGGGTTCTTCCTGCAGCACCCTTTTCACCCCTGGTAAGAATCCCACTGTGGGGTTTAATCTGAAGCAAAGTCACCAACACTTTCCAATAATAGTTCACACATCAGAAAAGTGGGGGAAAAAGAGAAAAAGTGTGGGGGGATCTCTGTGTTCCAGCTGAATGTAACAATTATTTCTGCAGGGCACAGCACCAGAGACACACAAGTTCTGAATAAGCTAAAATAGCTACCAGCAATATTGCCTAGGAAACAGCAAACTTCTGTAAACATTGGAGAACATGTATGAAAATACACTAATACAGCCCTCAATATGCAAAATATTGAATTTCACACATTGATTATCATATCTGCAACCAGAACTGCTATTCATCTCTTCTCAGGTCAACACTGTTACTGAATGGTCACGTAGGAAGTCTATCAAGGATAGGCCCCAGCAGAAGGACAGACATCAACAGTGGAATTGTACACTAACATTCTATTCTGGATGTACACACAGCAGGAAGGTCACCCAGCCCTGAAAAAACAGCCAGGGCAAGTAGGAAGAGCTTCAGAGTGGGGTGACTTCCTTTTTGGATATATTGCAACATTAAAGCAAAAATAAAATTGAAAAGACAAACAAAGATCCAGTGGTCAATCCACTTTCATTCAAATTCATAAACCCATTATTAATTTCAAGACATGGAGTATTAGAGTTTTTCTTGGTCCATGCTGCATAGAATTTTGGAATAGATAAAAACCAGAGATTTAGGGCTACAAACACTCAGTTTTAGGAAAAAAACATCCGCTCTTTCAAATGTTACTTTTAAGGCGTTGTCAGAGGCTGATGCACCATGAGAATCTCAGTCCAATTTACCTCGGACACCCTCTAACACTGAAGTTGATAATGGTGTGCTGATTCTGTGTTGAAAAAGCTGTGTTAAAAAACAGTTCACAATCTTTTATAGGCCAATTTATTTTTGGGAGATAGTCACAGTTATTTCTTTGTTATAGTTTAAAAGTTACTGCCCCTGAAATACATGAACCTTACAACAAAAGGTAAAAAAATTCATTTTATTGCTAATTTACTGTAATTACCTCATCTCTTCACTCCTTGCATTTTCTAACTCTCCATTAGTACCTTACTATTTTGATTCATACTGAAGGGTGAGACTTTTATTAGTGGAGTAAAAAATAATTATAGAAAGGCACCTTAAAATTATTTTACCTTTCTCAAACCAGAAAAATAAATCTACATTGGCATTGTTGCAAGATCCTCCATCAGCCACATGCCCAGCTAGATGCCTTCCCATATTTTCTTCGATTTAAGCCCATAACACACCTTCTAGCCTCCAAAACTATATTAGAACACGAAGTCATAAGTTAAGGGATTCCTTAAAAACAGAGGCATTCAAAAGATAAGGTAAAACAAATGAAAATATACATTTAAAAACTAAGCCTGTCCTGCCCAATGAGTGCTAGCAACAAGTGTCCTCTCTTTTATCCCTCCATCCAGCAACTTCCCCTGGTTTCTTGAGCTGCAACATGGTCCATGTCACCTCCTTAGAGTCCTTCCCACCAGCACAGATGTACCCTCAGGCCTCCTCTCTGCTACCAACACCCTCCTCTGGTGTTTCCCAGCTCTGGGTCCTTCCCTGGCACATCCCACCCTGCATCCCTCCATGCTGAGGGGGGCCAGGAGCAGCTCCCTGCTGCCCCAACACCATCATCCACCAGAAACCAGCTCTGGGGCACTGCATGATTTTGGGAACCCCCACATCTTAACTTCCAGAAGGAAGTCACTGGTTGAAAGTGTAAAAACACACACCTATACAGCCATGCACAACTCCAGATTTAGAGGCTGGAGAAGGAAGAAAGGACCCTTCAAAGCTCTTTTATGAGATGCTATCTAGCCAAACATGTCACAGAGAACATGAGCTGAGATTTCCGATTTGCAATTTACCCACAGCACCATCCAGGATTTAGCATCTACAGAATGCAAGTCTTCATAAAGCAAATAAAAACTACAACCAAAAAGGCCCAAACCCTCTGTTCTTGGTGTTTGGTTAGCATACAAGTGTAGGCAGGTACAGCATGTTTTCAAAAAGCCTGAAACAATGCCTTCTTGCACAAAAAAAATTACTGCATATCTTGATGGGTGAATTTGCAGCAGAGCAATGCAGTGTTTAAAGGGGAAGTATTCAAATAAAACACAAGGTGATGAAGGAGAATATATTTTAAGTAATCCTAGTAAATGCAAAGAAGCCAAGTAACTACAAGAAAAGGGTGGATATAGCAGTGGTCAGAAATGCCCTGTTAATGCTTTAAAATGGGTTAATGAATGCAACAGTAACTACCAACTAAAGGTTGCAATAACAGACATCAATCATTTCTAAAAACAGTCTCAGAACAAAAAAAATCTCCTCTTCATAAAAGCAAAAGTTCAGCCTAGCCCAAAATGAGGTTAAATAAGAAATGGAATACTTACACTTTCAGGGATAGTTGGCAATCCAGTTATATCAGGAGTAATGAAATACGAGTGCTAGTGAATGGGAAAAAATAATTGATAATTTATGCACACAGGAAAAAAAAATCTTTTCGTAAAAACCCATTTAGGATTTCCAACCCCATTTGTGTTTAAGCAAATAGCCATTTTTCTAATAACATTCTTACTGCTGCTAGACAAAGAATTAAGCAGATCACGACACAAAATGACAAGCTCTGGTTCTGCACAGCACAAAACCAAGGGAACAAAATGCTGGGCTGTAGTTTTGAAATAACACTGAAATTAAGCCAGCTTTAAATGTTGTCATGAGCCTGAGAGAAGCATTGATTAAATTAAGCATTGAATTAAAAATTGCAACAAAAAAATGCTAAAGGATAAAATGTAAATTTAGAATGGAAAAGAAAAACCACTCACATGAGAAAAATATTTAGAACAGAAATATTATTACTTGATATAAATTCTCTTTCCAAACATCTTTGAACCAAAAAATGTGGTAACAGAAATGCAAGATCTGAAGCCTGAGATCCTGCAATCATTTATGAAATACATTAACAATTTTATGCATCTTAGTTTGAGGCCATCTAGGATGTAAATATAAAATGGGTTAAACTAAAACCAGATGTAATGTAAATTAACTCTCATTAATCCAACGCTCCTATTAGTTATCAGACATGGATTTAGCTCAGTAATTTTGAAGGCATTTTTGCATGTTAGTCTAAATTTTGAAGGAGAAAAAAAAAATGACTGCATGTTACGTAAATAAGACAATTACTGATTTTTAGCTTTTGGTTTTTTACAGTATTTTGTTGGTTTTTCAGACTTTTTGTTTTTACAGTACATTTTTACAATTGTAATTAGCAACACAAAGACATAGCTTTCATAGTTCTCAAGTCAAACTTGAAAAATATATACCAAAACTAAGACTATAAGACTTAAATGTGTCTTGCATTCAAGAAAAAAAAATTAATACTATTAAGGCTGTGTAGGAGACTTATTAAAACAGCTTGATGCATTTAATAGAAAATTTTCCCCACAAATTAGGTCATTTGGCAATAGTTAAAATTTAAGGAAAATATTGGCTTAAAAAAGGCATCCCATAAACATCATACCATTTGCACAATAAATATCACAGGTATTGTTTCCCATCAACACAGGAAAAAAAATATTTTTTTCTCTGCTCAAGAAGAGGAAAATATTCAGATTAAATTCAGATAGAATCACTGCATTCTTCAGAAGTATATTGAGAAAAGAAAATTATTCCCTATATGTAATAAGGTCACAGAATATTTATCAAAAGATTTCTCAGTAATGAAGTTATTAACTTAGAGAAGTAATTATTTCTAATTAACAAAGTAATAATATTTCACTCATTAAACAGAAAAGGAAGCCAGATCTATGAGAAGCAAAAGCTATTACTGCAGTCATTAAGAGTCATAAAGCAGCAAAAATACTGTGGTATGGAGTCCTTGCACATCTTTGTGAACTCCCTTCGAAGATAAATGACCTTGGAAGAGATACTAAATTAATAGTTGCTGTCCTGTATAAGGTTTTCTTTAAAAAGGACACTGGAAAATGCAAGTTTTGCTCATCAGATCAAGGGTTTGATTTTTGTAGCAGTTTTTACCAAAGGATTATGATGCACACACACACATAGCTCTGAAGCTGGATTTAAACAGAAAAGGTATGTTAATATTAGATGGGTCATTTAGGCCAAAGACAGCAGCAGAATTCCCCAAAGGACAGGTATAAATAAGCCTCAAATCAACAGAGATGTCCTATAGCAAGTGATTATTTATTTAATTATTATAAGTTTTAGATAGTCAGTGCCTTTTAAACTCACCGATACAAGACAAGGCTGTTTTTTCAAAACTTGCTCACTTGCAAAAATCATCTCTTGGTTCTTATGCAAGATGAGAAAAAGATTGAATAGTTGACTTTTGAGTTTTCCAACAAGAAAGGCCAAAGCTGCCTCTACTGTTTGTAATAATTCATGTTTAAAATACTGGCTGAAAGTAAGTTTTATTCCTTTTATTCCTCCCCCATTTGAATTCAGACTTAGCTAGCCTTCCCAATAACAACAACGTTTTTTAAAAATTAAAACAAACAAAAAAAAAGTGACCTAAATTATTTTTAAGCTTCATAGAAGAAATGACCACGTCATGGATTTCAGCTGCAGAGTATTTGTTACTGGGACCAACAGAGAGTACAACTTGGTCTCTAACTGGACAAGGGCATTTTGACCAAAGATTGCTGGGAAACACCACATATCCAGATACTGGATGTAATTTATGCACAGTTATGCACACACAATCCTAAGGACCACTGTGGTCTGCCACCCAAACCCTGCTGCAGTATCCATGAGCCTTTACCCTGCTGCAGTATCCATGAGCCTTTACCCTGCAGCACATTTGAGTGAATGAAATCTGAACCAGACTGATCCTGGCACAAGGAAAAGCCATCTCAGGATGCCATTTCTACAATTATTTTTAGACTCTAATTTCTTTTTAAGTCTATGACTACTGATGGCTCCAGTCTAGCTTTTTTTACCGTATCTGAGGACCAAGAAAGAAACATCAAGACAGAAGACTAGAACTGCAAGTGGCAATAAATATTTCCCTGCTCCCTGCAGCAGTACAAAAACAGAGGTGTCTTTAGATCCAACAAGCATTGGGATTCCAACTGAGCCATTCCTCCCTGCTTTGTCCTATCTGAGCCCACAATATTTGCTCTACTGTCCCAGCAGCCAAGCATTTGGCAAGAGGTTTGCATTTCAATAGCCACTGTTCAGCAAGAAAGATTAGAAAACTCTTTGATATAACTGGGAACAAGGCATAATTGAGAAAAAACAATTCCAAAGTCAGACAACATTGAAAGAAAACCAACAAGTATCGACTTTATAGCAAGCAATCTGTCATTTCAGCGTAGCCAGCTGTATTCACCAAGACAGCCATGTCCACATTCCCCACAACATTTATTTTGAGGTGAGCAAGTTATGGACAAGATGAACTTGGTGAGAAATACAAGGAAAAATATATTTAAAACTTTTTTATGTCCCTCTGAACCACAGGAGTTTTGAAGGACATTTTATAAAGCATTTTAGAGTTGCCAAATTTTAACTGGTTTAATACTACAATTAATGATAGCAAAATATTATTTGAGATACAGAAGTATTTTTGGTAAAGGTGCTAGGAACATTACACTGCCAACAGAAAGAAAAAACGTATCAACAGAAACAATTCCAACTGCAGCCTCAAATCCAGTTCATTCTTTTGGTGAAAAACAACACGCAAGACTGGAAGGACTTTCAAATAGAGTCAATTAGCACTGTACAAGGTGGGAAAATATTAGGTCTCTATAGCCTAAAGAAAAAACAAGGAATCCAAAATATGAAAAATTAAAATAAAATAAAGGTAGCATTATGTTAAACAGCAGGGATCAGTAACTGCTGGAACAGAAGTGGTAGACTCCATTTTTCCTGCCCTCATAATAGGGCCAAATGCTCTTCTAGAATCTGTGCTTACTTCAACTGAAGTACAGGGCTTATTTCTAAGATACATGAGCTAAAAGTCACAAGAAACCACACAGATCAGGTCAAGATAAATAATATAACGATATTTCAGTATGTGTGGAAGCAAAACCTTTATAAAATCATTACTTCCTGTGTCCTGCAACATGCAATGGCTCAACCAAGACCCAGCTATTTGCAGTAACTGTACAGATGCTCTGAACATGCAAATGGCTCGGAGACAGCAGAGGTTCTGTGCTGGCTTTATATTTCACACAAGCTCTACAAATGTATTTAAACATGCACTCACAAGCTAATTCTGGCTAAAACTTCAGGAACCCTAACAATGACATACCCACTTTTTGATGTTTCTGCAGCAACACCATCCTGCCCCACTATCACCATCCTGCCCCACATCACAAAAAGTTGAAGTACAAAAGCAAAGGAGGCCTGGACACGTTATTTCACTGAGATGTGCTTCAAGTTCCACATAACAGAGTGTACTTCTACTGCTCTTCCTACAGCATTTTTGTATGATTAAGCAAAACTACGAAAAAGAGGAAGAAAAATAGGAAAGCAGCCAGCTTTCACAGACTTTTGACCAATCCTGAAACTGTACCTACTCAGACATAAGAGGCAATAAAACTGAGTTAGTGTCTCCTGATGCACAGCAGGAGAAACCAAAATTGTCTACATTAAACAGCTGGAAACACAAAAAAGTAGTTCTAGCACTGTCAGATCCCACTGCAGTTTACTTTCTCATCCATAGAGCAAAATTCAAATTTCTTCTTCTCTATGACTACGACTTTTAGAAAACAACATGAGACAGAGACAGACTCTACCCTGCACAGAGGGAAAAAAGGAGGTTGTCCAAGCCAATTAATGATGGGAAGCAACACAAATTTACTCTTTCAAAGGGTTGAGGTTTCTTTTTCTTTCAACTTTACCTACTATTTCATAGTCAGTAGGAACAAAACAGAAAAAATACTTACCACACTTAAACTGACTAAAGCATTCGCCTTTGGCACAGGATGGCTATACAATGATTTCAACAAATCATTTGAGTCATTCTCCTATAGGGAATACATTTTAAAGTTAATTAATTATCATATAAAAACTAAATACTATTTGCTACACATCAAACTACATATTGACAAAGAGATAAAAATATTTAATAACCAAAAGAATTGTAATACATAGTGAAGTATTTAAATATTAAGTATAAAGTTCAGGGCAGGTTTGTATCTCATAAAATGATTGTATCTGCAAGTTAAGCCCATCTCTTACATGTTTCCCCACTCACTCCTTAAAGGACTTACATCATTTGCAACTGAAAACTGGGATACCATGTCAAGCTGGTCTGTACATCCTGGACATCATCTTCCTCAAACTTTTAGCCATGATAAAGGTTTCTTTAAAATTTTATTCAATATGCCTCATCAAAACACGTAAAACAGTCAGTAAGGTTTGCTAAAATGTACTTGCAGCTACCTGGTTTAACTGGTATCTGTCACTTTGGTCTCTAGAAGGGACAATTACTTGGGAAAGAAAAATGATTGGCGCTTTTCTTGGTTTGAGGTTTTCATTCAGTTTCGGGGTTTTGTTCATGGAGATTAAATTCTTTATGTAAAAGAATTTACTTCTTCAAAGTAAAACCAAAAGTATCAGAGACAAGCCAGGGCCAGCTTTTAAACATATTATTTTGAGTTTACAGGAAGCTTCTGCTTCTCCCTGTTAGAAGAGGTTGCTACTGGATCTCATAGCAGTGAGCAAGGCTCGGGGTCTAGCTCTTGATGAACAGTGCCTGGGCCAGGAGGGAGCAGCGTCCTCCCACAGCCTCCTCCCACAGCCTCCTCAGCAACAGGTACGGCTCCAGGCAGTGGAACAAACTGCTTCCATGCACTGCTACAACTCTCTGACCCACCAAAGCAGTTGCCTCAGCACATAAGACAACAAATCCTGCTACCTCAATTGCCCGAAGTAAGAACTGCAGTGCCAGCACTGGTGATCAAGACCCCTACCCCCTTCTCTCAAATACAACCTTAATAACAGTTTTTTCTACTATAGTTAAATAGGGACCAAAACCAAGGTCTAATTAGAGCATTTGTAAGACATATACATTCCACTTCATTGAATCACACAGCTAATACCAAACTTTCCTATTTATCTTTTTACATACAATATCATCATTGTCTATAGTTCATTTACTGTAATGCATAATTATTGCTTATTCTGTACTTCATATTTTTTGAAATGTCAGCTTTTCCAGTCTACAGCATATGGCTAAATATTGATTTTTTTTTTTAATTGAAATCTAATACACTAATATAAAGCAGAAAGGTATAGCTTTAATGTTGCCAGTAAAGACAGATGCCAGTAGGTCCTTTGCTGTGTAGTCTTGGAATACATCTAATTGCTTATGAATATGCAAACTAAACTATCATGATTCTTCACCAAATGCTGCAAGTAATTTTGTCTAGCTACTTGAGATGTCAGAATTACAAGAGGTAGTTTTTAGTTAATCTGAAGGGTGAAACAGTACATCATATTTTATACAGTTCTGAACAAAAGTGTTTGCAGCTGATAATCAGATAGTTCCAGAGAGCTACAGTTTACAATCAGTACGTCACACAGCTCTCCAGTGATGTGACACTGCTCACACTTCACACAGGACCTGTTTATGCTGAGACTGACACATTATAAAGGTATATTTTCAGCAGCTTTTTTAGAATAATGTGGGATTCAAGTGACTGTGGAAGCTGTATGTTCAAATTCATTGAATTTCAGTAAGAGGAATAAAACTTGCTTCTAAAACCTTAAACTTTTAAACCGTATAGAATTCCTTTACAGTATTTGAAATGGTGACTAATATTTCAAGGAAAATATTTTACACAAAGAACTAGAATATGTAAAATTACCTGTTCTTTAGCCAAATAATCTGCCAGGGTATTTAGGAGCTTGTAGTATACCTCAAACCATGGTAGGTAACTAAAACAGGAAGAAAAAAGTGTTTTAATAAAATATCAATGTATTTTTCCAGTGCTTATAAAATACTATGATGATTGCTCTGACTTGCACATTTTTATAACATCTCTACACACAAATAAAAAGCATATCAAATTTTTCCCCAGAAATTTAATGGCACATCACTGATAGACAGTATAGGTAGACAGTTTTTTTATGCTGGAGACTTGCATGAAGTTCCATTAAGCACAGAATAATTCATAATACTTAGACTTCTTAGTATTTTCAAGGCACCAAAAAAACATTTGAAACATTTTCTAATCTCATTCCCACTATCATTAATTTTTTACTGATTTCAGTAGTTACTTGCAATTTTGAAATTCCACATCTTTCTACACCCAGTGGGCTGACAGGCCTGCTGCTTGGAGAATGAAAACCAACTTTGTTTGTGCAGACCAAGTACCCCCTGTTTGACAAGCGGTGCAATGCTGTGCAATAGCAGAGATGTCACATTATATGTAAGGACATAGGTCTCCCTATAAAGTCATTTCTATAGATAAAATTAACTTCCAAAAATAAAACTATTCTCCAATATTGCAAACACAAACACATTAATACATCTATATTTAAAAGACTTTTAAGACAAGTCTGCAGCCCGTGAGCACAATACTGTCACCGAGTTAAACAGAATCCAAGACAAATAAGACATAACTGAAGAGCACAAGAAAAGAAACTCCAACACAGTGGTATTAGTTCCAATTTGCCTTCTGTTTCCAGAGGTTCTCTTTAACAGTGATATCATCAGTGACCACACCTTACAGAACTTTCAACCATCACTATTTAAGCTATTAAGTCTGATAAACTAAATAATCACAATATAAATTATGCCTTATTTACAAGTTACACATCTTCTCATGTCTGTTAGAATTTTATCACAAACATTACTGAATAGGTAATAGTTATAGTTAATATTAGTTGTGAGAGATCAGAAGGGGGAGCTGGAAAGGAAATAGTGCCTGAAAGGTTTTCAGAACATTTCATACCCATATATAACACTCCTACAGACTTCATTCTTCAGTGCAGTGTAAATCCACAGACATGCATTTCTTAAAGGCTTTAGTGCACACTGAGGACAGACCTTACATTTCAAATGTATATATTCCAGGAAATATGCTAACTGCAACTGCAAAAACCCGGTATGCAGAACCAAAATGTTTTCCCTGATAGGAAAAGAAAAGCTGTCAGGGGAAACCCTGGCTGGTAGAGAAGCCAAGTACTGCTTTGTGCAGTGAGTCCAGTGCAGGGTTATGTTTTCTTTGTAACACCGCTGTTCTCAGTATGCAGCTGGCAAGGCTTTAGAAACAGATCCTGATTCTTAGGAAAAAGCACAGCAAAAATCTAAGCACAGTTACAGTTAATGCATTTTTTAGCAATCTTTGCTGTCTTTAGAAATGCTTAACTACTGACTCCTAAAAAAACCAAAACCTACTCCCCCCCAAAAACCACAAAAAACACCTCCAAAAAACCACCAAAAAAACCCCACAAAAATCCATCATGAATTTGCTCTTGCCAAGCAAAAGAGACAGAGGCAATGATTTAATGATTTCCTTTAAATCCGCCATATTAATGTCTTTATCACGCTTTACCATACATTGTGCTATTAATCAAAACAACATCAACCTCTTAATGCTCACAGACATTTTTAATGCTTGGTATTGATGACAGTGGTTAAGGTGTGACATTATTACATTTGTTTTTCAATATTTTCTTAATACAATCATAAAAGTTACTTTAGTGCACCTTTGTAAGGCCACTCACTGCTTACAGGTGTGAACATTCCATGCCTTTGTAAAACACCCACCATATCAGCACCTAAAACATCTGATCTTTGAGCATTCTCTCACCTAGGACTCCTGTTCTATTATCTTCTCAAATCATGCTAACCTGGTTTTACACATCACTGAAACACAGCAGAGAGAAGCAAACAGAATTAATTGTTCGCTGCAGTCTTCAGAGTTTCTGTAAATGTCAGAGCTGTGGAACAGCTTCACAACCCAGAATTACAGCAGGGACTGGAATACTGTCCTAGCATTTTGTCAAAGTCAAGGTACAAGGTGGGTATAAATCACAAAGTATTTTTATAACACTGCACACACAAATTGGTAAGACTACCTAAAGGCTTTCCAGTTTCTTGCTATCACTTCTGTGTTAACAGAATACATGACCCCAGCACATTTTGCTGTAGAATACTCCCAAATCTCATCTAATAATCTATTTTTGATAATGAACATTTATGAACAGCATTCCATAAAAATAAATTCTATTTCAATAAAATATTAATCATACTTCTTTTCTATATGCATGATCTCAGCTCCCCTATTACTGAGAAGAGAAAAAGTAAATTCAATTTTTAAGCATTTAAAAAGGTCAAATTAATTATTTGAAATTAATGAACCCTAACAGAAAGCCAAGGGAGATTTTTACTTCATACAGCAAGGCATGCTGACCAGAGTCAGCATAGAACATAGCAACTTGCATAGAAACTTCTTCCCTTAGCAACATCAGGTTGATGATAGACTTCCATGTCTTTGTGCAACAAACCACTGAGGAAAACATCCTACTTGACCAACTTTCATAGTTCATGAAAGTCAGTTTCCTTTATGAGCTGAAAGAATAGTAAAAGAATTGCTTTAAGCCTTATAACCACAGACACAAGGTTAATATCATTTCAATGTGCCTCTGAAACCTAAAAAATTAAGGAAATCAAAACAACTACTCCATGACATTATATGGCATGAAACCAAAGAACCTGCCAGAACCTGTCCTCTGCTTCTTTTCTACATCATCTTCAGTTCTTCAACAGCACGGCCTAATTGCAAAGGCTTTTGACAATATTTCTAATTATAATGTGCTTCAACAAAATATTACAAAGGTCTACTGGAAAACAACAAACTTCCATTTCTATTTCTCTTTTATGTATTAGCTAATTGTAATTCACTTAGCATAATAAAGACTTGTTATACCTGTTTTTTCATCAACAGTAAAGAGTGCATTTGCATGTGTGCATATACAATGCATCTCTGCATTCAGAGTAAGCACAGGTGTGTTTGTTCATGATGAAGACACCAGCAGGTGGTTTTTTAGATTCTAGTACAAGCTAGACTTAGATTACAAGATAAATTTAGATTTTAGTACAAGCCCTTGGCAATTTGTTAAATCCTCAAGGCTGTCAAGCAACACTTTTGTCCTCTTCCATCATAGGCTAATTTTGGAAGCACGTTTGTTAATAATCCTACAAATTGATTTGGGCCACTCTAGTAAACAGATTGATTTGTAGAGAAACACTGGCTGCTATAGGCTTTACATCTTTATCCAGCATATCATACTGGACAAAGAATTGTAGATGGAATCACAGACTCCTGTTGGTTGGAAAAGACCTGTAAAAGCATTGAGTCCAACCATCAACTCAGCATTGCCAAATCTACCACCAAACCACATCCCAACCACCACATCTACCTGTCTTTTAAATCCCTCCAGGGATGGTGAATCCACCACCTCCCTGGGAAGCCTGTTCCAGTGCTCAATAATCCTTTTTTGTGAAGAAACTTTTCCCAATATCCAATCTAAACCTCCAGTGGTGCAACTTGAGGCCATTTCCTCTTGTCCCATGACTCATTACCCAGGAGAGAGCCCCACACCCACCTGCTACCTCCTCTTTTCAGGTGGTTGCAAAGAGCAGTAAGGTCACCCCTGAGCCTCCTTTTCTCCAGGATAAACACCCCCAGCTCTCCCAGCTGCTCCTGATCAGGCCTGTGCTCCAGACCCTTCAGCAGCTCTCTTACCCTTCTCTGGACCTTTTCCAGCATCTCAATGCCCTTCCTGAAGTGAGTGGCCCAAACCAAAGACAGAGTTCAAGGAGCTGCCTCAGCAGTGCCGAGTACAGGGGGACAATCCCTTCTCTGGTCCTGCTGGCCACGCTATTCCTGATCCAGGCCAGGATGCCCTTGGCCTCCTTGGCCACCTGTGCCCAGTTGGCTCTTGTTCAGCCACTGTCAACCAGCACTCCCAAGCCCTTTTCCATCATGCAGCTTTCCAGCCACTCTGCTCCAGCCTGGAATGCTGCATGGGGCTGTTGTGATGCATGGACAGTACCAGGCACTTGGCCTTGTTGGTTTGTTTGCATTTGTTTGTATGGCAGCTAAACTCCAGAAGCATTTCAGGTCAAAGAATCTTCTTACCTTGTCCTGTTAACAAATCCTGCAAAATTATTTAATCTTTCCTAGCACTGTAGAACTAGTCTATGTACTGAAAATTCACAAATGTGCATCAACATCTACTACTTGGGTAGCTATTTTTTTCCATACAGCACAGAAATGCACTGTCTGAAACACGTAGTTTTTAACTGGCTGAATTTGACAGAGGAGACCTGTAATATATTATTCCTCCTAATTCAGAACTGGCACACTAATATGTACACTAATATGTACCTTACACACTAATGTGTACCTTAATGTGTTAAGGTACACACTAATATGTACCCTAACAACAGATAAAATCAAAATTAAAGTCCATTACCAGAAAAGCCTCACCACCATACCTGTAATCATAAAATTATTTATGAGCAGTCAGTACATTTCATAATTAATTAGCTGTCTTATAAAAATGTCTAAAGGTTATCAATGAAGTCCCTTTGCAGTATAGAAAGTAGAGGAAAATCAGGGGTTTAATGTTTAATTTTAATGTATTTGCAACTCTAAATTAATTTCAGTCCTTAAACTATGAAACCACTACTGGTTTCTTATTTATTTTTCTTTAATTGCAGCCACTGTCCTTGCATTCCTCAAGTCACAATCAATAACGGTTTGAAAAACAAACATGCAAGACAAACATAGGGAAACATCCAAAAACATACAATTTCTCTTAAATATTTCTTCCATAATCATGAGAAACATAAAAACAGAGAATATATATATATATATATATATATATATATGTATATATATTCCCTGATGGAGAATACAGGGGTCTTTATTTAAAAGTACAGCCCCTGTCTGTCAGAAAAGCAAGAGACCAAGATCGTTCATGGTTAATTAAAAACATACTTAGCATTTTCTCTTAATCCAAATGAGCCACAAGGCAGGAGCTCAGACTTTTATTCAAAGTCACGCACAACCCTTGTTGCCGTAAGTACACTTCCACCTCACCGGTGCTTCTGCTACAGCTCTGATAAAACTTTACATTCACAAGTCAAAGGTTAAACAAAGGAGAGGAAATGTTTTCTGTCAAATAGTCAGGTAACCACTAACAGTCCTGAACTATCAGCAGGAATCTAACTTCTAGTAATCAAATAAAACTAAGGAAACTGCCTTTCCGTAGCTAAATGTCTAATGTCTAGGGGCTACTTTTCTGTCTGGAAAATTGACACAAAATGTGTAAAATTGAAACATTCTGCTTCTAAGGGATTTGCCTAAAGGAAGAGTGAAAAAGTTTCAAGCGTGGTCTGAACTGAAGAACTACAAAGCCTTACCACATAAACCTGTCTTCCTTATTAGAGCATTTCATTTGGAAACTTAGGTGACAATTTTACAGTCATAAAATTAATGAAATCTAAGACTGAGCATTTTAATGATGCATTTTGTGTTCCTCTGCATACCTAAGGTCAACCTCAGAGTCCATCAAGAGTTTCAAATTATTTGTACTTTGTACTAAAACCATGCAGGTAATTCAAAATCAATTTCGTGTAAACCCAGAAACCACAGCAAGCAGCAGTGATACTTAGAAACAAAACCCAGAAGAACTAAGTCTACTATTATCGAAAAGCAGACATTCACGTTTCTACTGTGCCACTTCAAACCTCAACTAGCAAAACTATTACCCAAAAATAGGAAAAGTAAAACTAGGAGAAAAGATCCAGTAGAGAATATGAGCTCAGCAAGGTATTTTACAATATGCCTATTGTGTACTCCTTGTCTTACAGGGCTGCATTAGCTCAACACTTTGTGGAGAGGGAGGAGGTGACACAGCAGGATTCACACCGAGAGCTTCACGAAGCAGCCATGTAGCTTAATGAAAAGCACTAAATTAAATAAAACCTGCAAAGGAATCACACAGCATTTCTAGAGAATAATCCAAGAGTTATTTTCTCATCTTACTATGGTTTAGCACTGAATTTGGCAACTGGAGTCAAGCTCTGCTCATTCATTCTAGACAATATAATGTCACAATTAAGTTCTTCAAACAAAAATGCCTAAGAAAGCTACCTTGGGAAATTTTTATTTCATTTTATAAATATAGTATTTGAACAATACATTCTGATTTGGAAGAAAATCCTATCTATACAATTCATATAAATGTGTATATAAAACACAAAAAAACTCCATAAAACTTATGGAATAATTTTGTATGTACAGTTTCAAACTATCCAGTTTAAAGCAGGACCATGTGGCTGCAAATTCAGAGATAATTTCCTTTAATTAGTGTTTCAGATGGAGAATGAATTATAGACCAAAGTCCCATAAACCACAAGACTTTAATCTTACATGCAGCTTTGAGTTGCTAGTGCAAAACTTGAGGACAAGCAGCCTTTACTTCAGCATTCAGTTAAGAATCCCATTCAGCAGCTGAAATTCTATCTCTTTAGAAGCCCTGGCATAGGTTAGCACATGGCTTGGTACTATGCACAAAGGACACAGACAAGGGAAAAGCTGGGTCCTGCTCCCCACTCATCAGCCTACCCAAATTTCTACACTATCTGCTTCCAACCACTTTGACTGGCTTGTTCCTGCTCGTCTTTAGAGATTTTTAGTTACATTTCAGTTATTTATGACAAATTGAACTAAGTTTTCTGTATTTAACTATCTATAATTGTCTTTGTCAAAGCCTCAGTCAGTAATCTTATTATAGTCCTCTTGTCCAAGGGGATACATCCATGAGCACAGGAGAAGGCAGTTTGACGTGGCGTTTCTGTACATCTGCACCTGTGTGTTTATATACAAGTCCATGGCTGTTGTGCACACACCTGTGATGAACAAGTGGTGTGAATTGCCCATACATCAGCCATCATGTGTATACATGTGATATACATGTGATATAGGGACAAAAGCGAGGTTGAACATGCATACAGACCCTTTATATGACAGCATTCTTTTTTTATTATTATTTGGGTTAATTTAAGAACAATAAGCACATGCAAATGAGAGACAGATAAAATGCCCAGTGAAATCTGCTTAGTGAGTCTTCTTTCACTTGGTCACTTCAATGCATCTTGGGATTCAGAGGAGAAACCAGACTTGCTACTAGAACATGAGATGGAAATAGTGATGCATTCCTTCCATCTGAGCTAAACACAACACAACACAACACACAGACACATTCTGGAGATAAGCAGAGTACCCAGCCACGAATACAGTGCTATGAAGCTAGTGCTGTTATGCATTCAGCTGTGCATTGTAAATTTGAAATTGTCACAATAAAAGCAATAAAGGCAATGCTTTGGATACGGTTCAGTGAAAAATTATAGCTTGCCACTTTTCATTTTCGTACTTATTTCTACCAAGTAACAGACCATTGACTAATCTCTAGCTGATGCACGTCCGTGGGGAAATGCTGAAAGAAATACCCAGTTTACACCAGCTGAGAATTTACATCCTTTCCTTTGCAGCATTCCATACAGTACTTAAATGTACTTGAGTGTGCATAACTGATTAAATGTTGTTACAGCCACACAAACAATGCAAAAAATTTTGTTTCTAGCTTGATGAGGGAAGAAAAGATTAACTCAGAGAAAATAGCTAAAAGCATACACATACATTTTCACTCTGGGCTTTAATGAGTTATATAAAAAAAAGGTATCACAGAGAAAACTGTTAAATATTATATTCCAAAAGCCTAAGACTTAAATCCTTCTGAAGTATTACTAGTAGACATATTTCAAAGATCCCAGAAAGCAAATTAATTTCCAGAATAAAATATTTCCCTTTTGCTACTTTCATTATATGGTAGTATTTTTTTTTCTGCAATATTTAGAGCAAACATTTATTTTTAAATTACTTGCCAAAATCATCCAGTATACTCGCTCTCAATATTAGTTTGGCATCTGTTTAAAAGTTCATTAAAATCTTGATGTGCACTTTCCAATAATTTTAAGCATGACTCTACAAGTCTCTATATTGGCTAGTCCTTTTTTCCCCTCAGTGTTCATTTACTGATAATCTTTTTATAAGCTGATGTTGGGCTTTTCTCCCTAACTCACATGGCCTTATGACACCCTCCACAACTACCTGATTTCCATGTTGCCCAAAAACCTGACAACCTGCTTTTATCCATATTCTTCCTACCCTACTCTCCAAAATTCTCTCTTTCCCCTTTGCTGCCAATGCATTTGGCTCCTCCTCTCTTGTGTTTGTCCAGATTTTCACTTTAAAAGCAATTTAAATTCAATTCTGTTCTTCCTATTTGCTGCTGAACTGCATATCCCATTTCCTCTATTGGGCATGCTGGCTGCTAGGTTCTTAATTGAAGTTGCAAATTTTGATGAGATCACTCTGACTTTAATTTAATTAAAATGGTTTTAGGACAGCTAAACGATTGAGGGTTTTTGTTACCAAAACAATTATCTTAAGAGAGAAGAAAGAAAAAGCAGAGGGAGAAACAAAGTATTTCTTTGGAGTCATTCTCCCCAACATCAGTATCTCCTCTGCAACAAAACAGCTTGTGAATTCTCTAGATCTATTGTTTCTTATACTAGATATAGTCTGGGCAAAGAACTTGGAAGAGACACCCAAAAATCCCCTTTCCAAGGACAGGAATACAGAATAATGCACTTTATTGTTGAATTGACAGAGTGCTTGTCAAAGATCTGATTAGAAAGTAAAAATATCTACGTAACAGTCCAAGCCTCTAAGGCTGCAATGTATTGTTCTCTGCCTTTAAGCATAGATTTCATGTTATTTAAATAAAATTATTTAGCTTTACAGAAGAATACCATCATATGGGGTTTGGGGGCACTTTTTATGTGAAAGCGATGGTAACGCTGCCATAGAAAAGCAATACACTGAAAGCAAAGTTAAATACATTAGTAGAGAATTTGTAAAAGATAATTTTTTTCTTGTATTTTCCTGTATATTCACTCATTGACTCAATTTTTATTGTACCACCTTACCTTAGAATACAGAGGCAGACCTTGCCTCCTGACGTCAAACGGCAGAATCCAAACCTTTGCTTACTTTCAATGTCAGTGAGCACAAAGGTGAAATGCTGTCCTACTTGGTTTTGGGACACCCTGAAAAAACAGATACAGACATTAAATCACATAAAACATGAGCATTTAAGTCATTGGTCTCAAGTATTTTCATGCTCAAGCCTCACTATAATCCTCAATACAATTCTATTATCTGCTGGTCTTTTCCAGTTCTTACACAATCTTCTACAGCAGAATACCTAAGAACCTGCTAATAATGGTTAACACCTGCCATTTCTGGTTCAATCTTAGATGACCACACTGAAAATTAATTCCTAGAGAAGCTAAAAATCATCACAGACACCAGTCTACCAGTCAGAGAGCACTTTTTTTTTTAATTTATCCCTTGTAATATGGGGGCAGGGGGGTTGTTGAGGTTTTACTGGTTGGTTTGGGTTTTTTTTAATCTCCATCAAAATAAAATATAGAAAATCTACCCCCTAGGGAAAAAAGAAAATAGCAGTTGATTAAAGGGCAAGAGAAGCTGCATAGGACACAGGGATTTTTACTGTTTAACACGTGCATGACAAAGGTTTAAAGATTAGAGGCAGAGTCTCCCACTCTTCTCAGTTTAGTTTAGCCCCTCGTGAGCATAAAGTGACTAGGATGAACCAAAAGTCTGTGCTGAGCATACAACATCAGAAGATACACTTAGTCCAATATAATCACCCATAAATAATGGACTTTTTTCCATTAGGAAATTAATCTCAAATCATTAAAACAAGCACTTTCCTCAGCTGCCTTCAACAGCCTGGAACAATCTAGTGCTCTCTTTAAGCACTGTCAGTACTCAATTGTGCTCAGTCCCTCCCTGCTCAGGCTCTGGGGAGCTGGGATGCTGCGCTGGCACCACAGAGCCATCAATAACCAGGCCCCACTGCTCCCCTGCCACCCCTGCGGTTTGCTCTGCCACATCTCTGCACTTTGCTCCTTCCTGCAGAGAGCAGACTGCCGTGGAATGTGCCCTGTGGTCTGAGCACGCCTGTGCACCCTGGGGCTCCCACAGAAACCTGCAGCAGCCGCGCAGTCGGAGCACTGGAAACGCTCTGAGCAGTGACCTCGGCTGCCTCTGCTCCCACCCTCTCTCTGCTCGGCCGTGTCCCACTCTGAGCCTTGGAGCTTCCAGCAGCCAGGCCAGGCTTCTCACACCACAAAACCCCTGCCAGGGCTAGGCTGCAGGCTCTGTGCACAACCATACTAACCCAAATTGGTCTTAATGTACTGTGTACACCTATGTCAGGCAAAATGTCTGTACAGAGGGCCACTTATTTTAAAATTAGACTTAAATTCTGATATTTTCTATTAAAAATACCCCAGCCAAGTTATGAGTTCAGTGGGAAGCATTTCTGATGCCATCTCACCATCTCCATAGCACAATCTTCCCTTTGCTTCTTTAAGAGAGACAACTCCACGTTTTGACAGTGTAAGACTGGCCCGGCTTGAAAACTGCTTCCCAAAGAGATGAGAGCAGCAAGTCCCAGATTTTTAATATGAGAAACACTCCAAGGCTAAAACTGAGTTTCCAAAGAACCCAAAAGTTTGCATTTGGTCCCATTTGCTTCAAAAGAACAGCTAACAGAAGCCAGTGACCGACCATCCATCTGGACTACATTTTCTGTTCAGTTTAAAATACTGAATTAATTCTGGGTTTCTAATTTGAGAGCTCCACTTAAGATGTGGGGGCAGCAAGGATGCCTGTTTTTCTACTCCTCTTCAGCAGAATTAAAACTGACTATCTGTAAGCCTTACCATGAAAAACAAATGGTAACTGGGGTTTTCAATCGATAGATGACCACAATGTATAAACCAGATTCATAAAACATTCCACAAGTGCTAGCACTACAGTTTTAACACATATATAGCATGTTCCATCATGCAAACAAACACTGGCCAAGTGACTTGGGGTTTGTGCCTCTCTGTTTCACTGCAGCGCATTCAGGCTGTTCAGAAATCAAGTTTCCCCTCCAGAAACAGGCAGCAGCTCCTGGCCCCGCTACCTGGAGCACAGCATTGATGCCTCTCAAGTTTTTCTTAGCATAAAAACCTGCACAGATAAAATGAAATTATCATATACCAGAATTCCCTCAACAAAATGTTATCCAGACTTTTTATTGGAGCACAAGATAAAGTAGCCTAGCTGCAAAACCCTTCTGCAGAATGCTGGTCTAGTTGGCTGTTTGAAGAGAGCATGATGTGCTCACTTGCAAGGGGAGAGCAGGCACAAATCGTTCCCAACCAGTGCTGACATTCTCCTCACTCATTCCTCTGCCTTGCCTTTGACTTACTTTCAACTCTTGCCCTGCATGCTTACTTTTAATGTTAGTTCAATAATAATAAATCACTAATAATGAAGAATGTGTGTAAATACTTATTAACCCTGCAGACTACAATGGACTCTTTCAACATTATTACAGTTCACTATAGAAATAAAAATAGGTTTTAAATTTTTCTATGTGCCTACACAATGCAGAAAAGGCTCTTTAGTACCCATGGAGTAGGTAAAAAGTCATTTTAAAGATTTTTGTTTACACTACAGCCATTGCTTAGGTCTCATTTTAAGGGAGCCTTGAGAGAGTTAATTAAGGCAGGAATTGAATCTCTCCTTTAAACAAAAAACAGCATATCTAATCACTAAATTTATCCTTTGCTCTCTATAAAAACTGCTCTTTTTCCAAATTATTTTGTTTAGGATAGAGCAGATGTTTGAAATTATTTTTTCTTCAAATTTTAGAAAGTTTTGAAGAGTTTAAAAAAATTTAAAACCTTATACATGGGAATAGATACTTCTATTCTTTTAAAATTAAGTCTTAATGTTATTGTTACTTATAAAATATCATGTACATGTCCTTGACCAATATACCTAATATACACAGTTCTGACTAAAGCTTTCGTGGCTGCTACTTAAACCTGAAAGTTTCACGTGTATTACAACTCCCAAACTGATAGGAAAAACCAAACCCCCTAGTCACCAGTCAGTCACCCTAATTTCCCAAATCAAAGAACAGAACAGAAACTGTTTCAAGCAGGAATTTGAAAACCAGATGTTAAGGTGGTGGTACAAGCTGATGGAGAGATTGGGGAGACAGTTACACTAGTTTGGGCATTCTCCTTCAGCTAATTGCTATACCCTAATCTAAGATTCAGGGACTATTTTCTTCACTTCCAGGCCCATTCCAGGATCCACAAGTCCACAGCTCAGGTTCCCTGTGTGGAGAGCTCCTCTGTTCCAACCAAGGTATCTGATTAGAGCTCTGCCTCCCAGAAAACCCCAACCCTTTAAAATTCAGAAAAAAAAAAAAAAAAAGAACAGGAGAAAAACTGCCAAAGATATGAAAATGGACAATGCCACCACCAAGTAAGAAAATTCCCACAAATAAAAAGCACAGTTAGCTTATTAATGGGATTATGTTTTCAAAACAACAGAAGCATTAAAAGAAACCACAACTACTGAGTAAAGACTCTCACTGGGAGTATTTAAGTTGCAACAGAAGCCTGTCTAGAAGCTCTGTCTCAGGGCCCTGACCATCACACCTGGCCAAGGGTCTGTGGGAGCACACGGCGGCTCCCTCCGCATTCCGGGTTTCCTCTCAGACAGGTGCACTTCTGCACACACACTGAATCAAACAACCCCTGTGTGAAACCAGTAGTTACACTCCTCACAGCACACACTTGTACTTACATTTGTCTCTCACACACGCATTCACTATTACATAAACATGGGCCATAATACAGTGAGACACAAGATGCAAAGAATTCAGTTGTGTGTAACTGCTGCCACATTTCTGAGTTTGGAAACTCCCTTGCAAACTGACTGCAGTCCCTGAAGGGTACAGGAAATGCTACAGTTTATTTATTTTCACCCATATTGCTTGAAATACTTTCTTGGTTATTTACTTTTCATTCCCAACTATTTACTCTGAAGGCAGAATTTTTGTGTAAGGTATCTTATAACTGCCTTTCACAAGATCTGCAAATCCAATGATTTCAAGGCATGGTTTTGCACTTCGCTTGATCATAGCTGTGTTTCTGCACAGACTTGTACCACAAATATCAACAGAAACAGCATTAGCCAGGAACAGGAGAGTGACAGTGATGTCATTCCTGCTATCAATACTCACTCACCCTAACAGATTAGGAGTTAAATAACCTGCCCAGTAATTCCCATACGTGAGTGACATTCTGCTGCTAAGGAGAAATCCTGTACAGCAGCAGCACCATTGCTTATCCTCCAAAATCCAGCACTTCCCAGTGACTGGGTGAGCACCATGGCGAAATTAATGTGGTACACATCGTTGTCTCCATGCTGATCCTACAGGCAGCTCCCAAAAGAGTATCTAAAAGAGGCTTGTGTGCTTCATGTTCAGCAGGAGAAATGCATCCTGAAAAGGAAAAGACTGAGGAATGAAAGGAGTAAGGGAAGTACTTATGGTGGAGAGAAATGGCAGCGGCTCAAAGCACAGATAAAAATGAGGGGTCAAGCAGTGACGTAGCACAACTTCAGACTGAACCTTAAATGGCTCCAAAAGGAACAAGAGAAGTTGCATCCTCACTAGTCATCACCCAGCTACGTAACTGATGAATGTGGAGATTGGGGTATGGACTCTGCAAAGTTGCACCTCAGCTCTGGGTTGAGAAGGAAAATACAAAAGACTGCTGGAGAAAGTAAAGTGAAGCAAACCATGCACAGAAGATTCAAGCAACAAGAAAGAACAAAATGGTTTTGTCTGAAGCATTAATATTACTTTAGCAAACATTAAAAGGAAGTTAAAATCTCTGTCCTCAAATGTTAAATCCTCCTAGACCATACAAAAAGAAACAAATGGAGTACCAAAGAAAAAGGTCTTCCTTTGTAAATACATACATGCAAACTGCTAGAATATTATACAATTTTGCCATTATTAAATAGAAAATAATTTATTCACAAAAAGAGACATGGGTACTTGAAGCAAATGCCCAAGAACTTCTATGATGAAATTAATTTCTTAATCCCTTTAAAATAAAATGTAAGCCACAACTACAAGTAATGGAATTATGTGTTTGTTTTCAATTAAAAAATATATATAAAGCTCAAAGTTTAAGTAATGGTCAAAGAATTTTTTTACACCATTGTGCCTCTTTTAGTTTGACTTTCAGTTTCAATTTAATGGGAGTTTCCTCTAGAATTTTAATTACCATTCACAGTATGTACTTTTGATAATTAGTGTGAGTAGTATACAGTTATTTCTAACATCTGCATAAAGTATGCCCGGTGAGATGATGCAAGCACCATCAAACAGTGAGAACTAAATCTGGACCTCTATGACCATTGCAGGATAGTGGATAAATGAAAATCAAATAAATGATCTCATTTCTTTCTTTTTTCACTTCCTTAAGTAATTAATATAGGTGACTTGAAAGAAAATGGGTGACAGTGATCTTACTACTGGTACTTTAACTTTCTTTTCTCCATAATTTGAAGAACATAGATTTCCTTCTTTATTTAGTTTTATTTAGCTAGATAACAGAATTAACATTCCATTATCTGCAACTCTGCTGTGTAGTAGAAATCCAGAAGCAATCTATAGAATATTCACATCTTTTGTCTTAAGTCTCTTGGTATCTTTTAGGTATCAGAATCAGTGGAAGTTACTACTTTTGTACTAGTAATTTCTAGCTCTTAATAGGCTCAGACATTGCTTGAAGTATTTTATATACATAAATATACATAAAATACATATATGTCTATAAATATACATATATTACAGGTTGAGAAGCTATGCTCTCTGCAGCACAATACACTCAATGAATGAAACAGCTATTTTCTATTTCAGTTCAAATGTTTCTGTACAGAAATTGGGATTGAAACTGCCTGTTAAATACTTAGTAGTATTAGATGTAGCATCTTATCTTAGGAGTATTAGATGTACCAACTATCATGATCCTATATACAAGAGGAAACATATATATATGTATATATATTCATCAGACAAGGGAAAGCACGTTTATGGCTAGACAAATACTAAAATGATTGTAATATCTTAAATCTCCAGTGGAAAAATGGAACTTCAGCAGTGTTTTTCTCAATCCTTTTCTTTATCACTCCAAATGTCAAAAAAAAAATCATTAAACTGAGAAACCAGAAGACAACTAGTTTAGTTTAAAACAATTGGTATGGTGTGTCCACAATATAGAAAACGCTTGTGCTGAGTAGAAAAAAAACACATCATGCAGCCAGTAAGTTGTCCACACAAACTCCAGTGACAGTCCCCACTTTCCTGAATGAGCTTCCAGCATATCTGTGCTTTGCTCCACAACAGATCTGGCCCCCCCAGCCATGCTGCTACACTCCCATGATCCTGCCTTGCCTTTGGTTCCCCCTGCAATCGCTCAGAACTCGGCTCCAGCTCCGCAGGCAGCTGCCAGTGCGGCACCCGTTCCAAAGCCACCACGGCACTGCCTGAGCAGCCTGCAGGCCAGACCGAGCAGCCTCATTCCTCCCTGCAGAACCCCAGCTTCCAGGAACCTCCACTCCTGGCCAGCTGACAGGTTTTATGGAATTTGTAGAAATTTTGCACTTTGAGAACACTGCTTTATAGTTAAGCATGAGGCCAACAGTCAAAAAGTGTCTCTGGGGAGAGGGCACAGAGATGTTAATAAACAAACAACAAACTTTCTTTCACTTCTTCCTTTTTGTCCCCTTTTCTTTGTTTTTTACCCCTACAGATAATCAGCTAAAATACCTACTTAGCTATGCTAGAAATTCAAGTATTCCCACAGTTTATTAAGTTCATTCTCTTCATATAAGCAGCTAAGTGCCTTCTGAATGAAATAGTTAAGACAACTTATTTGAAAATAATTATTCACTGCCACTAAATTATCTTCTTGCCACTGGATGGCAGCAACAGAACCTCACCTTTTTCTGGTATCCTCATATTTTATTTCCATTTTTCATCTTCATTACCAATTTTAAACAGAATTCTGTACATATCTTAAGCACATTAAAGACTTTAATGCTTTAAAGCCAACCACTGACAACCATATTAGTTAAGTCATTAAAACAGCTTAAAGGACAGTGAGCTTAACCAGTTCAAAACCCAAACAACTTAATTAAATTCAGCTATAAAAGACTAAATAACCCTAGTTTACTTCAGGGGAGTTGTGTTTATAATGATCTTTATTTTGCCAGTGCATTTTGCTGCAAAGACACTCTCCTCTCTCCACACACCAGCTTTTCCTCCACTGACAGCAGCTTCTTGCATCTGATAGATGCTTCTCATCTCCAACTCACCATCTACAACTGATGCCCATGTTGTTCTGAAATTGGCTCAGCCTGCACATTACCTGGATGTATCTTTCATTAATTATGCAAATCAAGCTTTTAATTCAATCTTTGCCAATTCAGACAATACGGGTTTCCCAAACTGAGTGAGTTCAATCTATTAAATAAATTGCCGTTAATCAAGTTGACAAGCCCAAATAAATATTTTCATTAATAAAAACATTTTATATGAACAATGTAAATGACTGGCAGCATTATATGGAAGCCAGACTATAACTGATACCAGAAAGGTAAGGACTAATTAATTATAAATAATGGTCTGGATTCTTCTCTGAGAAAAATCAATTGCATATTCAGCTACTTCCATGTAATTAAAGTCTTAATTTCTTTGAACTCAAACAACACATTTTCTGTACTGCTCAGTGAGTTTTTATATCCTGGTGCACTGTAACATTTTTAATGAAGCTCGCTGCTTAAAGGAAACTGTGTTATATCCTTATACTAACACAGATGGTGCTCACAATTACAGTGTACAAAACTGGGAGCTGGAATGTAGCTCTACCTGTACAGAGATATTCTTAAAATTCTGTAAGGATTACATTTTGCTGTGATAGTTTCCTACTAGTGACTTCATACTTACTTGAACAAAGGGTACGTTTTCTCATCTGCAGGTGCAAGTTTAGAGAATACATTACATTTGCCTTTTCTTTAAATCCTTGCTTGTAATTATGCTAAAAATAATTTTCTATTAAATATTTTTAAATAAATGATAACTGTAGCACATACCTTTCAACGTCAAAAGGAAAGCAGAACTTTGGAACGCTGTTCAGCACTTCCTGAAAATACAAGCAAAAGAAATGAAGTTAGGGGTTTTTTGAAAAGGCTTTTGCAAGGTTTGCTTTCAAAAAAATGGCCAAAAATACTCATAACAAATAATAAGTTCAAGGAATATATGATTACAAAAAATACAGCACACGTTCCTGGACTGAAATAATTGATTATTAAAAAGGAATTAGGTTTGTGCTTTGGCAGATTGCAAAGACAATGCCATAGAAGCCCCAGGAGGGAAAGGCCTGGCCTGAAGGGTATTAACACCCTTCACATCCCCGCTGGGATTCCCTTCAACAAGGCCATATGGATTTTACAAGAAGCACCACACCATATGGGTAAGCCACGTCTGCTGCTACTTGTACCACAGACTAGCCACAGGGACTTCTGACAGATCCTGGCTCAAAAATACAAATGTTGTTTCAATTAAAATGCAGGCAGAGAAAAGGGAATGAAGTTGGCAGCAGAATGAATTACAGAGAGGTATAACAACTCTATACATGTTCCATAGTCAAATGCTGAAAGTGATGGAAATCGCCTACTGGTCCAAAGCTGAAATTTATATGATTAACCCTTTGGGTCTCACAAGCAAGCTTTGCTATCAATAAAGGAAAGGGCTGGGGGGGAGTAAAATCCACCAGATCTACATTCATACCACAGTATGAAAGGATAATGTCTCTCTTTCGTGCAGAATTTTATTTAAGAAGCTGTTTAGTGGCAAATAAAATGTGTTAATTAAAATATAAAAATGCTCTCAAAGTAGTCAACGTTTTTCTTAAAAAAAAAAAAAAAAGTGAATTACCAGATGATTTAGCAGCAAATATTAAACAACAACTTTACAAGATCCTAGAAAATAGGTTTTATTTCCTTGCTTCCAACTGGGAAAACAAATCCCCTGTGAAATGCTTCAGCAGGAAGAGACAGTTGACATCCATGCAGTTGGTCAAAGCTGCAGAATTCCTTTTTTTGTAGCAGCCCAACAGACCTGTATTTCTGTATACAAAAGCTGGCCTCCAAGGTTTGTTTTCAGAAAAGAGCACATTGATTACAAATTTCCAGGGCTGCACATGAGGGTCTAAGAAGCTGATTTAAGGTGTTAGCACTGCAGCCTGAACACCCTGTTTACTGCATGTTGGACAGTCAACTCCCATTAGGGGAAATTGTGTGTTTGAATTCCTACACACTACAATGACTACTTACTTCAAACATTCACCAGGCCCAGTGGATAGTGTAAAATATAAAGAGCCCACACATGTTAATCAGCAAGAGAGGAACAGTTCAGGAAAAAGACACCTGTGACTGCAACATGCATACGTTAGCTGCAACATTTTAAGGGTATATGATGTGCCTCAGTAAATCTTCATGTGATACTAAATCAGGAAGTCAATGTTTTTAGAATTTCCAAGTTATACAAAAGATTTCAAGAAATCTTTAGAACTTTTACTTGGTTAGCACAGTGTATGAAAGCCACATATGTGTTTTGGGAAAGGTTATTAACTCCATCAAAAAACAACAGCAGTACATAGAATACTGTTCAAAAGGAACTGCTCAACCACCATCCTACCTGCTCTGAGTACCCACTGCCGAAGAGCGAGAAGCAAAATATAAACAGGGCGGGTAAGCATTTGATTTCTGCAGTCAGGAACAAGCACACACAATACCAGTAGTAACAACAATAAACTCTAACAAAAGAGAGCAAGCGGAACAGGCTAATCAAAACTTCTAACTCAGAAATTTCCTAAACATTTCCAAATAGTCTCTCACTTCAGGCTCATAAGACTTGTTTTTCTTGCTCCAAATAAATAGTATTTTATTCTTTTTCTAAATCTGTGCCTATTCTCACACTATAGGAAGTAATTTTTCTCCTCACTAACAAGGATTTTAATTGCTGCCTGGTGAGCTTAGCACCGACTCAGAATTGGGTATGGAAATGTATTCATTTATGTTCCCCATTGTATTCTCTCAGAATAAATTATCACGAGAGGCAAAGAAAACAAAAACAAAAAAACCGAAGGTATTAGCTCAATATTTTGACTAAACAACCTGAAAATTACGGGTGTGTTTTGCAGCGCTGCCCAGCCCAGCGACAGGCCAGGGCTCCCCCGGTGCCGGCCAGCCCTCCCCAGGCAGCCACGCGCGCACAACTTCTGCGGAGCCTCCGCTCGCTTCCCAACTGGCAGGAGCATCCCTCGGGGGACAAGCCTTTAAACCTCTGCACTCTTTAAAATTCAACCAGCCAGCAGGTCTATAGACTGGTGTATAAACAGTATAGACACACACACACAAAAAAAAAAAAAAAAAAAAAAAAAAAAAAAAAAAAAAAAAAAAAATTCCTCTCTCAGTTTATGTCAGTGACAAAGCAGCTCAGCAGTTGACTGCTTCTCCCCTGACAGCGTAAGCCGGGTTTACACAGATCAATAGATGGAACTCCTACCTAGCTTCCAGGGCTCCGTTTTCTCCCTTAATTACAGGTGCTATTCAGATTTTTAAAAGGGAAGAAAACAAGATGCCCCCAAGATGCTTCTAGATGAATTTAAAATGCAAATGATATTAAATAGACATTCACATTTCTGTACATATTTGTGTACAATTACAGCTGGTACTTGCAGCAATCTCTCTATTGGATAAAACCAGAGCTCTGTCTCCTAACGGGTCATCATTTTCAAGGCTCCCTAACCAACCAGGACTTCCTCCTGAGTTGGTATTTACACTCTCAGAAAAAGAATAACATTATTTGTTGTCTTTTATATTCACAGATTGATAAAATTAGGTATTTATTTCTGAAGGAAAAAGGTTGTACAGGTCTTCAGACAGCAAAATAGTTCAATTCAAATGTCCCAAGATTATTTCCTCCTCTGGCTCTTCACAGTATTAGTGCTTTCAGAAATGGTCCTTGTGTCATGAACAAGGTGTATACAGCGGGAAGATGATAATGATGTAAAAGAAAAAAAAACCCACACAAGTAAAGGATTATCTATTTGCTTTTAAACACTGACTAAACATCTACAGGTGCATACAAAATTGTATTTAATTGCTGAATTAAAGGATAACTATCTCATTCCTCATGCAAACTCAAAGAGAAAGAAGAAAATCATATAATATCATGTGAACTGTGACATGCTGCTTCTCTTGAAAAAAGCTTAAACAAAGACAGAAATGGTATTTACAAAGATGTTTCCCTTATACCTACAGCACAGCAGCAGAACCCTGCACTCTCACAGGCTCATGGTGCAATGGTTTACTAATTCACTCTCATTAGTTGCACTATCCAACTCCAGCCTGGCCTGGTCATGCTCACTGGCTCTACAATGGGAGGATATTACAGAAGCCTGAAAGGTAAGAATTATTTAGTGTTCCTTGCTCGTTTTGGTACCCACTCGGCTAATTCCGTGTATCACCATTTTCTAAAGCAATGTAAACAGTGGTAGAAAATGCTTCTGAATTCATACATGCCAGCTTTGGGGGAAAAAAGGTCCTGATAACTTCATAGTCGGGAAAGAAACACTGTCAGTAATTAACTGACCAGTTAAGGCAGTTTCACCTTCGGATATTTCAGATTTTCCTCTAGGTCTAAAGACAAATTATGAAGAATTCCCTGACACTGTTTTACATAAAAATTAATGTCTATTAGCAATTGCTAATTGACTTGTTAGTCATATCCACGGGGCAGTCCCACAAAAGTCCTGTGGGCCTCTCACCATTTCATCTGCAGTGTGACACCACAGGATGGGTGTAACACAACTGTGTGACGTGGGACTCTCAGTGCCGTGTGGGTGGCAAAACACAGAGCTGTAGATGTGCCCTCTAAGCTCCACCTGCTGCAACACTTCTATTCACAGAAGATAGATAAGAAAATTTGTGCAATCGCAGCTCCCTAAAAATAGACCTGCTCTTTCCAGCTAACAATTTTCAGACTAACTTGCAGATAGTGCTGTGGTTTTTGACAGCTCTTTCTATGTCAATACAGCTGACACATAACACTTCAAACATCCCTGACAAACATGCAAAGAGGAAGGAGATTCTGGACGACGTAGCCGAAGTTGTCACTAATGGATTCAAGCAAGATTAAAATTCCACTAAACTGAGCTACGTGTACATTCCTACAACCACAGATTGTTTTGACCCACAGAACACATTCCATTCCACTGCTGAGAACTGTTTTTGATCCTCATTTAGTTGGCTAACATGTAAAACCACAACTGGAAAGGCCCTACAGCCTAATGACTGACATTCAGAGGAATTGGGTTGCTCATAACACTTAAGGACAGAGCCCTTTAGAATACTTGCTCTCTAAAAGGTGTTTGCACCTCTCAAAATCTTATTCAGAGAAACATTCGTTGTCTAAAATGATAAAGGAGCTGAATACCTGCAAAGGAGGATGAGATCACTTACAGAATTTCAGCTAGATATAATTTCTCTTGTTCCTGCTTCCTGTCTCCTCCACCTGGCCACCATTCAGTTACATGCCTCAGGAAAAGAAGCCAGACAGGCAGCTGAAGATTTTTAGTATCTTCATCTGGTGACTTTGTGCTCTACACAGCAACAAGGGTACAGGTAAGGGCACAGACAGATGAGGCAGCAGGACAGGAATACTTTAGACAACAAGGTAATGGGATGAGCTTGAGATCTTAGAGAAGCAAAATCACATCAACAAGTAACTTTCATAGAGGTGGCAGTGGAGGCCCGAAGGTCAGCTGTGCGTGTGACTGAACTTGGAGCTGATTGCTGCAGCATCACTTAGAACCAACAGCATGTTAAATACACACAAAAGGAATGAAAAAAGCCTTAAGGACGGGAAGAGTGAAGGACCAGAGTGTGGTGTACTCCAGCTGGAGATATGCTACAGGATGCTCTTGCCCTGTAGAGCAGACTAAGGCTGCTGTCCCAGGCAGCACACTTTTTACTGCTCTCACAGCAGCTTTCAAAGGCACTTTACAAGAAGGAAAGCTAATCCTACATGATTAATCTCACTGTCCTACAAGACTGAGGCATAAGACTTTCTAAACTACCACAGAGCAAGTTTTAAAATTCAGAAATTTTACTAAATGATAAATTCTTGGAGTCTCTATTTGCCTATTTGCTCCTGCATCTCATCACATAAGCAGACAAAAATAAAGTCTATTTCAGAGAGTTGTGTCCAGCACAGCATAGAGGGAATCAATTAAAATAACAAGCTCAATTCCAAATAGCAGAATAAAACCGACATGAGGCTCAGCACAGGTTAATTTTCCTGCTTAAACAAAAAACCCTTCAAATTTCCTGGAACTCATAATAAAAACATAAAAATTGACAATGGTCTTCTTTCCAAAGAAAGTTCCCCTTAGAATAAGTTTAGATTCAAATGTTACCATCTACCTCTACTACTGGCAAGGCAAACAAAAACAAGAAAAATGTTACTTCACCACACATCACTAGCATGCATGTAATATTAGTATTGCATGTAGAAAAAAATAGTTTTCCCACAGTTCCCTGGCTCATGTCAGGGAGATCATCATTCCCTAGGCAGTATCAGAGAGTTGGAAAAAACAGGAAATACGTCCTTCCATCTCCACTCTTGAGATTACTATGTGAGCAATATTTAACTTTTAAGGAGGTAGATTATTTACTACCTTTAAGAAAATTAATTGCATTTTGTCGCAAAAAAAAAAAAAAAAAAAAAAAAAAAGGGCACCAGTGTATGGCACACAATCTGGGAGCTCAACGGAGAAGTTCTCTTAACTAGAGTTACAGAAGACATCATTCTCTAAATCCAAATATGTAAGTCTCTGAAGGTCAGGTTAAAATCCAGCACAGCTAAGGGGGCAGCAATATTTGTTTCACTCAAGACCTCTTCAGATCCCCCCTTGCTTACAACAGCAGTTAAGATGCAACTCTGGCAGCAGCGCTGAGAACCACCTGCACATCCTGTTCAGATGCTGTTTCACCACTGGTGAAAAAATAATTACTGTCAGAGAAATTGCAAATTGAAAAGTGGTTCATAATTATTTGTCTTACCTGTTATTTTTTTTTTTCATTCCACCTTTGAATATTCTGACAGCAAGGGACAGAACTGAGCATATTTGCAATAAACCCAACTCTACCTATTCAATATATTGCTTTAAAGTGAATATTGCAGTCTCAGAAATGTCTGCAAAACAGTATCAAAATATATCACAACTAGTGTGTAGTTGGCACTCTGGTCAAAAGGCTCCTATTTGCAAAATTTCCTCTCAGCCACGAAGAAAGGCTATTTATAAAAAGAAAATGAACTATAAAAGAACACTACAGATAAGGACTGTCTGCATTTGCATGAAAATGAAATATACTATAAAAAAATCATAACATTTCAAGCATGACAAACTCTACTCTGGATGCAACTTGATACATTTCAAATTGATTTTAATTCCAAGCATATTTTTTTCCAAATATATTCCAAATGTTTTTTTTTTTCCTCACTAAGTACTGTATTAATTACTTAAAAGACAAGTCCAGAAACAGAGTAGGATGCCATTCCTTGTCTACAAAGCTTTTAGTGAACAACTCTCCTGCCCAGCAAATACCCAGTACTGGTGCACACAGAGAGGTCAGCACCAGCTCTGCAGACTACTGCTCAGGCTGGGCATGAAACTCTTGTAAGCACCAGGTGATGCTCTTCCAGAATCACAACTTCCCACTGGTTATTTCATAAAATGACTGCACAGCGTAGGCCATGAAGAAATCCTGATTTCACTGGCAATTCAGAAACTCAGAAGTAGTCAGAAATTTGAGCATCACGTAAATTAAGGAACAACTTGAGTGCCACACTGAGAGAAAGCATCTGTAGCAGAGAATGATTTATGCAGATAAACAAGGTGAGGCAGTCCAAAAGCCAAACCCTTGTCTGGGCTCATCCATGCCTAAAGGTCCTGTGAGACAATGCCAGCTCCCATGGCTGCGTCAGCAGCAGGGGAAGTCAGGAAACCACACACCACCTTGGACAGGGTACTGAAACCGATGACATGTGGGGGCTGACTTTCTTGAGCTACAAGAATCTACAGCCAAAAGAAAAGGAACTGAGAAAGGAAATCAGCTTCTAAGGAACCTGCGAGAATTATAATTCTTTAAATAAAATTATTTGTGCTATTGTTGTAAAGGAAATGCTTATTTCTTCTTTTACACTCAGCAGAGGTTACATTCTAAGCTTCATCATAATGCAGCTCAGTAAGAATTGCTTGCAGTAATAGTTTTTCAGTACTAAATTGAGATATTATCAAGTGTGTTGAAAAACGGAAGGAAAATGAAACAACTCCAGACCAAAGAGCAAAGAGGGAAAGGGAAGAAGCAAACAAATATAAATTTAAAAAGTTAACTTGCCCCTAGTGTTACTCAATACAGACAGATGACTATCCCAAAAAATAGTCCAGTAGACATACAACTGGGTGTCTTTTTCCCTAGAAGATACACAATGTATGTTCACTTTACCTATAGCTGACCTGTCCAGACTTTCTGGCTCCCTGCTCAAAGCCTCTGGCAGCTTTATTGCCAGCAATTACTCTGCAACAATTGCAGGCTGGTGGTGCTGCACATGAGCATCAGTCAGCCACCTCAGCACTCTGTCAATCAGCTTAGCTTCAACCTCTGACACAGCATAAGCCACCTCTGAACAGCTAAGACAAGAGGGAGGCAGCTTTCACCAGCAAGCCAGGCACCACAAGCAGCTACAGACAAGAAGATTTTCAGCTCCCTCACTTTGATCAGAAGAATGAAACTGCCCATGCTCAGGGGAGACACTCATAAATCTAAACTAGCATTCACAACACTTCCTGAAAAATTAGCAGAAATCCTGTTCCTACAGTAGGAATTCTCTATCAATTGAAAGAAGTCTTCCCTCTTCCAAAATTTAGTCTAAAATTCAAGAATAGGTGCACTGAGTGTTCACTGGCCCAGTAAATTTTCTCGAATCATTGTCATTAATGCCTAGTGAAGGATAAAGGGCAGAAATAAGCATGCACTGTAGTTTCAGAGACAGATAATTTCTCACATGTGGATCTTTCATTACCAAGTGTACAGTTATTAATGACTGCACACAGAAACAGACACACAAAAGCCAGAAACTCAACACCTCTGCTTAGGGGAGTAGCATATGGAGTCTACCAGCCAGGTAGTTCACAATGCCTTGAAAACTTAATACAGAAGTAATGAGCACCAGAAATAGTTATATTCTGACGGATTAACATATTTCCCTTCCTGATCACCTGCCTGGAACTGCTTCACCTTCCCTTATTCCTGGTCCAAGATCCCAAACCAAGTAGTCTGGATCCTTCCAGCTGCAGCCCACTAATCACCCTTGCATTCTTCATGCTGCTCCTGTTCCTGATTTTAGTCCCATCAAGTCTTGTTCTTTGCCTGGTTCCTTGATTTCATCACATGTGGATTATGCACTTTGATCCCAAACCATTTCCCTAACGTATGCAATATGTAAAAGAGTATTCTATTTAACAAAATATCAGCAAATTATTTGAAGTGACACTTCAAATACCTGTAGCAGTAACAGTGAACCAATGTACCTCAAATGCTCTCCCAGTTCTGCAGAAAATTATCATCAAGAAAGGCAGAAGAAGAGCCAAGAACCAAACAAAGGGTTCAGGAATATTACACCCAGTACTTAATATAAAAGGATAGGATGTTCCTAAAAGTGCAGCAGAGTAAGCCTGAGACACAAAACCAATGCTGAAAGTAAGAGAGGCAACAAATTGAAGACTGAAATGGAATGAGGGTATTAAGGAAGCAGATGATAAAGTATAAGGTATCCCAGAATAAGCAATTAGGGGATACTCAACTGGAATATTCTGAGGGCAGCTGAGGTCAATCAACAACAACATCACACGTGACAATTTGTCAGTCTTTCTGGAAGATGTTCCAAATGATTGTCATCACTACTTCAGTCATCATTTTATTTTTTCTTCTTTGGTTTGGCACATCACCGTAGGTTGGAATCTGATTTGGCTTTGAAATTAGCCAAATCAGTAACAGTTATTTTCAATAGGCTGATAGAGAATATCTGAAGGACAGTCAAATACTAATTCTGTACTTATTAGAGCAAACAGAGAAAAAACTACTTCTACAAAATGTAGTCCCCCAATATCACAGCTGTATGATTTTAAAAAATGGCTAACATATGCAGACAGTCTATTAAAATGCACATAATTTATTTGACTCAAAATGAAAACATATCTAACAAGTAATTCCATTCATCTGGCCCTTTTTCACCCAGCCTTAAGATATACAAATGTGTGCCTTTTCACCAGAACACAGCAGCTGGGAATGAAAAGAAAAGCATTCAAATGATCATTTTCACATCATATTCCATCGTCTTTTCACCAGCTTCTCCCCAGTCTTTCTTTGAGTCCCATTCTGTTACAAGAGAGCTGCTTTTTAGATCAATTCATATTTCCATAATCCACACTGCTGTTTCTCTCTCTCCTCCCCAGGGTGGACTAACCCCTGCATCCAGAACTATGGCTTACAACTGTCATTAAGACCTGTAACAATAACAAGATAACAAAAGAGCTGGTAGAGATGAGGTTAGCCAGTACCATATGCTGATCAAGTTCAACATTTTTAACTTAAAAGCTCTATAAAACAAAACTCCCACAATTCTGAGAACAAGCATACTTCATGTTGCCACCTGTCCTCAAAATTTCAAGGAAATACTAAGTTTTTTGTATTGGCCTTTTATAATTAAAAAAAAAAATAAAAAATAAAAGTCTCAAGGATTTATTCTGTCTCTGTTGGGATGAATTAAAAGGTTGAGAAAGCATCTTGGAATATTCACATCTTGAATGATGTAAGGGTCTTGGTGATTCTGGGTGTTCCCAGCACGTCTTCATGGCCAGTTGTTCCACAGAATATTTATCAGGACTGAACAGATCTTTTCTGTTCACACAGGGCAGTTAGCAACTATAAATATACCTCTGAATGTTTTCCTGCTGATCATCCATCAGATGGGATTTGCATAGACAAAAAGCATTGCTGCCTTACACACAGTATTTTTTCAATAAAAACAGCGTCTTCCAAATGCAAAGTCTCATAAAAATCACTTTATCTTAACCAGATAAAGTCACCTTGCAATGTAGAAAATTGCCACATTGCCATCATCTCAGCAGGGCTAATTGCTTTCCACAAAGATTCAAGTCTGAAAATATCCCTTAACTAAATATAGTGTGCAACATTTAGACAAAAACACTACTGAAAGTTAGTAATCTCATTAGATTGATTCCTCCTTTCTCATACCAATGCACCCAAATATCAATCATACTTATTAATAAACAGACAACAAAATCACCAAACCCTTTTTAAGATTTCCTGATAAAAACAATCCTACAAAGCAAGCCCCTATCTAGTTAGCATAAACATTTGAAGCATGTATTTAATGCCTCATCAGAACACAAGAACAAAGCCATCTCATGCAGAAACCTGGTGAGATGCATCCCCTAACAGCACGCCTGCAGCCTTGGAGGGAGTGTAAACAGCCTCATACCTCCTGGGCTCCTGCTGCTCTCTTAAGAGAGCACAGAGGAACACAACATCTCACTGCTGGCTTCCACACATTCATTTAACCCAGAGAACAGATTTTAGCTTCCTTCTTGAGAATATTGGGAAAAAAAAAACAACAAACAAACAAAAAAACAACTTGTGGTATTATTTAAATCTGTAAAAAAAGAATATAATCTCTTTCATGGTGACCTCATTTATGTATTTGCTGCAACGATCCATTCAATCAAATATTCCATCCTGAAAGAAACCGAGCCTTTTGTCTCCAATCAGATGCTCATTTAAGCCAGGCTTAATTTTCAGTACTTGAAACATACATGGAAAGTCAAGTGTGTGATTGGTGCTTTGCTGCGGGAAGACCAACACATTGGTACTTCTGAGGACTTATCCTTTAAACAACTGCATATGCACCTGTACATCTTTATGTATACAAATATTTTCACATGAACCAGGTAGATTTACATATACAGTGTCAGACTTTAGTTTGGGCCACTGCAGGATACAAAGCTCACAATTCAGTGGTGACTTCTGCATCATGTGATACAGTAAAACTAAAACCCAGATGTTATGTAAAATATGAGGTAATAATATAAAGACATTGCCCTAACTTCAGAGAAAACAGCAGAGATTCCTCACGTGGGCTGCATTATCCCTTACTCATTACTTATCTGCAGGTTTGGGTGACATGGGAAAGCAGATTTAGACTCCTTGTCTTAGAAAGCAAGAGAAGATAGGACGAAATCTGCAACTCAACCAACAGTCTAATGCAGAGTCTGAATTCCTTCTTAACCCACATCTTCAGTTAACAACCCCTTGTTATATTTATTACAAAAGTGGCTTCTGGTAAGACCATCTCCTGATATCAGCTATTTGTGTCACCTTCCTGGTGAGATGTTTTTCACTAACAGAGAAGTTGCAGGCTGAAATTAGAAAATATTATGTGATTAGAAGGGCAAAGAATGAGAACTATTCAATGGACGCCACATACTACAGGTAGAAATCACTTTGGGTCAATAGGCAGTCAGATTAAAAAGCTACTGCATTCTTACAGAGCGAAAATTAATACCCAACATACCTGCAACTAGTAAATTGATACGAAATGTTGGACCTCACACGCCCCAAAGGTTAAGGCAACACAGAAAGCAGCGCCGCCTCTTGCAGGCACCACCTGCTGCTGGTGCTATCGGCACCGTACTCTCCTCCTTCCTTGTGCTAGCACCACTCTTTTCCCAGGAATGTTTCAACTCAGTGAAGCTGGTGGGAGTGTCAGTGTTTTTATTTGCTGAACAGACATGAACAGGGCCATAGTGGAGACATCTGGACACGTGTGACATCAATAGGGTTTTGCTACTGACTGCACTGCCACAAGCAGACAAGCCAGTGCCAGCAGATCGCAGCTCTGCCGGGTGACATTAACTTCTGCAGAAATGGGTTTTCTTCTTCAACACTCAGCAAGTACTTCAGTTTGGAAGCCAAGGTGTTGTTTCATTTGGGCAGCTTTTCGAAAGCCCTTAAAAAAATACTTTCTTCTTAAAAACAAGTGGATTTTTTTTCCAGGTATCATAGCAATAATATTTTTTCTTCAGACTTCCACTTAAAAATGGGTTTGTAAGGCTGAAATGAAATTCTAGTTTAACCAGTCTGAATAAACAAAATAGCAATTTCAAGATTAGAAACATACTGATCTTGTATCATGGGAAATTTTGCATAAAGGGGATATTTGAACAATACAAGACAGTATTTGGACATACTACAAGCCTCTAGGAATATACATTCAAAACACATTTTAAAGAAAACAAATAGCCCATTAAATGGCTACAACTCATTCTTTCTCCAAATTTGAGTGTTGGAGGATAATCACAGAAGACCTCTAGGCTCAAATCAGAAATCTTCACATTTTTTCTACAGCGCTGAGATTATTCACAACTTTTTCCACACTGTCAAACTCATTTTTGTATCAGTAATGCCAGTACAACAGTAACTTGTAACTCTAGGATGTCTCAAACAGATTAGTTCTTCTGGCTCTTGAGGCACTTTTTAATAAATACTTTCTTTGAAATGGTAGTGTGGCTCTTTGTACTTTGAATTCTAACCAGCATGAGCTCATTTTTTCATTGATAGTTTTGAGAGTTACTAAAAATGGAACTACTCCCACCTCAAAAAATAAAATAAAATGAAATGAAAAAAAAAAAAGGCAAAAACATTTTCTGAAACACTCCTGGCAAAAGAGAAGTATTTTTCATTTCCTGCCTTGAAGCCTTTTTCCTTCCCCACTCTATGTTTTTCTCTTTTCCTTCTCTTTTCTTATTCTGGCATCTGAGGAGTTACCAGAGAGAAAATAAGTGGTTCCCCTGCAGTCTTGGCAGATAAGGAAATCAACAGTGAATCTTGCAAATTCTTTTGTGATACCAAAACCATGCCTTAATATTTCCTTTACTTGACAGACTGCAAGTAAGTAATTATGACATATCTCTGGTCTTGTCTTCCTCCTGATCAACTCTAGTTTCTACATCCCATCCACAAGAGATCAGATGTTTAGCAAAACATGAATTTGGAAAGACAACATTTAAGAAAAAATACACCAAAATAGTATTGACCAGCATCAAAGAAAATGGTAGGGCAGAAGAAAAACAAGATTAGAGATGAGTAAGCACTGGGAAGTTCAGACATACTTAGAGAAGAAATGTGAGAAAGAGAAAGAAAATGTCAAAATGGCTTAGACAAGTTTTCTTTGCATTATGAAAGCAACAAAAAGGTGACATGATAAACTGTAGAAAAATTCAGGAAGAGAGGAAAATATTTTGCCCACTGTTATCACATCACTGTGCAAACAGACAGCCCTTCAATTTTAGGAAAGATGATTCTTTGGGATACATCCAAAAACTAACTCACACATTTTACATTTAAAATAGAAATGACTGAAAAACAGAGCAGAGAATATTCTTCTTCTTTTCTTTAACATTCTCCCCACAAACTTTCATGGAAATTAGCCCTGATAGTTTTAGTGTGTTTTTGATTTTTAAAGAAATTAAATCTGGTGGATACTCAGGTCTCCAATCTTAACCTACCCAGTTCAACATGCACACACACATGCAGAGAAGGCTTCTGCTGACTTCACTTCATGACTTGGCTCAGGGGTTTGCCTCAGAAGCTGCTACATATTCTGTTTAAATCCAGTGGTTCTAATAGGAAAATTGCCCTTGCAAGGAGAAGAATTAAAATACCCTGTTTTCCAGGAACACAAGCAATTTACCTGAAATGCCAGAGACCCCACACAACTGAGACACAATGTGTGTGCAGGCACAGGTTTTTCAGAGCCCAAAGGCAGAGTGCTGCCTGAGGCCTCTGGTGTTTATAGATTAGGTATGTCTATAGCATCTTTGTATGATTCCCCTCCAGTCTTTAGTGGGCTTCATCTTCTAATCATTTTTCTACACCAGCTGTTCTTTGAATAACCTTCGACTTGCTGAATAAGCTCCCATTTTTCTTCATACATAAGTTCTCTTTTTTATTTTTTTAAGATCAAGTCTTTCTTGGGGAAAAAGAACAAAACAAACTAGAAAAAAAGAATTTAAATGACAATGAAGATGATCATCCTGCAGCCAGGATAATTATCAAAACTTGCTGAATGCCTAGCTGAGAACATGTAACAGCACACTTTGCTCATTTGTCACTGTTTTACAGGCTGCACATTTCTGACTTATGCTATTCTCTAACCACACATCCTACTTTCTATGTTTGCATATTTATTTCTTTCATCATGAATCATCTTATAGCTGTCTTTATAGAATCTTGTACTATTGATTAAAAAAAAAAAAAAACCCAACAATTTATCAACATCTTCTGTACAGCAACACTTCTAGATCATCCACTGTGGTGATATTACAAATGAAGAATATGTTTGCCTCAATAATAGTATAAAAACAAGAGGCAAAGAAGCCATTGAGAGAGAGATATTTATTCTATTTAGTTGCATTATGTATTTTCTTCCATGAAAATAAAAATATTTCCATGCAAGAAACTCTTGTACAAGTTGCTGAAATAAAAAAATTTAGTAATTTCATTAAATTTTAATATTAATAACTTTAATAAAATAGTCATGGGGCAAAAAAAACCCAACACACTAATTAAAAGCTTGCTGTCATTACAAACAGTGAAATAATCCATCAGTCCTGTATGTATAAACTTTCCTTTGAGGATTAATTATAGATAGAACATAGGATTTTCACGCTTTCAGAATCAGTAACTTTAGATGAGTCTCTTATAAGTGTCTGAGGATTTTTTTTTCCCCCAAGCAAGTAACTAGGGTATCTCTAAAATATTATTAAATAACTATCTAAAATCTTGCATTGAAAAGGATTAAAGGAATGGAATGCACACGTCCTGACATTAAGAGGACATACATGGGTAGCTCTTCAACTTTTTTGATCTGGTGGGGTTTTTTTTATAACATCCATGTTTTGCAAAGTTTTATTGATAATTTTTTCCACATTTTCATTCCCAAAACAGATAAAAACCCAACATGTCCAACAGGATCACCTGATAAAATACTCTATATCAAAAATAAGGGGATACATTGAACTAGCACAACATTCCATGCTCTACAACTGCTATCGTGTATTCCTGTCACAGAGGCAATCTAATCACCAAGCCACCAGTTGGGTGAAGACTTCCACCCTGCTATCATTAGCATCTGCCTCTCCACAGCTGAATAGAAGAGCATTTTTTATTATTATTCTAACATAAAAAAAAGTTCAATCTCATGTTTCCAACCTGGTCTCCAAAGTCCTCTGGGAACTTCCACAGTACCACTGGATCTGTAAATAATTGACAGACAGCATTAATCAGAGGCAAAGGAACAGAGTATTACAGTCAGAGTACATTAATATTAAAGAGAGGGTCAGCTTAGCGTCAAGCTTTGAGGCAAGTGCAAAAATATATCTAAAAACTAAGGAAGATACTGGATTATTAAAAAGACTTATTTCATATTTATGAAACTGTATGTTTATTGTTTTACATACGGCAGCAGGTTATAATGTACCAAACTCTTTTCATATTCAATTCTTTATTCCTGGAATATCTCATTCTTTAAGCACATTTAATTTTCACTTTTTAAATCAATAAAGAAATAAAGACATAGAAAACCTCTTTTCATCCAAGGGAAAAAGAACAGAAAATTATAAGGGGAAGAAAAGGCCTTTATGAAAGCACAGAAAAACATCCTTGGTTGTTTTAAAGATAGTACCAATGTAACCAGCATTCTCAAGGAAGAGTTTAGACAAGCTAGCATGTTTCAGTATTTACTGTTCAGAGCCATTTAAAACCAGCATTTCAATACCTCTTGTAAACAGCTAATTATAAAAACAATCAGTTATTTAGGCTACATATTAGTCTCCACTTAATATTGTTTTGAAAACCTCTATCACAACAATTGGAATCATAACCTTTCAACAAAAACACAAATTATGATCTTCATCCTGCCTCCCCCCAAAGCTTTTAATCTCGTTTGAGACAAACCCTTCCGGAGGTGCTACTGTTACACGGCCACAAACACCCACAAAGCCTCACAGGCTTCTAAACAACAGGTCAGCAGCAGTGTTTGTGCACCTGCTAGAAATGCAATTATGTACCTTCCTGCAAGGGAGACCCAGGGCAGTGCCGGAGCCCAGACCAGCGGCAGAGCCCTCGAATTCCTGCTCGAGCCCCAGCCGCGGTCAGGCAGATCCTCCGGCCGCTGACCACGCGGCCAGCAGCAGCTCGGGGTGCCCGAGGGCAGGAAAACAAAGGAGAAGCGCAACAGTAAGTGCCAGGACACTGCCTGATGGGAACTGCCACCTCATGTCTGCCTCAGGAGCTGCTGGACCCAGTCTTCCAAGGGAAGAATGTCTGGGAAACTCTTCAGATTTCCACTTCAGACACTAATACCATCACTGAGTGGTAACTCAGAAATGTCCTTCTCATTGCTAGGTTTGACATCAGAACCACAGGGTTTTTCCACTTTTGGCAAAGTACAGAGGTTTCTACTCTTCTTCAGGTTCTGTATGTTTGCTGGTGCAAATTGGAGATTTAATGAGAAGGGAAGTGCCGCTGCTGGTGGTGTCATTCCCAGCTGCTGATCTCAAATCCTACTGCTCAGCACGGAGGCGTCGCACGTGTACATTTGCCGCTGGCCCAGCCACCAGGTGCTGGAGACAAAAGTCAGCATTCTTCCTTCACCCCAGGCCAGAGCTTAAGCCAACAGTAGAACATACATTTCAAACATGTTACAAAATTCAACTTGTCAATCAACTCAATGCAACTTAGACCTAATCTCTATCCAAATTCAATCTGAGATTTTCAATAAAAATTGAGGCAATTGTTGGACAAGCTTGATTTTTCTCCTAAGAACACCCAGAAAGGGTTCTGCAGCTATTATTTAATAAAATATGTCTATTTTGCACAAGGAATCTTCCTCCATTGCTATGGAGAGCAAGAACTTTTGAAGGCAGATACAAAACAAGAGATAAGATGCTAATTTTGTAAGAATATAAGAGCAAATAAATACAGGTACTTACAACAGAGACCTTTTTTTCCTGATTTATTCCGTACATATTTAAATTGCAAACAACTCTCTATAATGACCAGATACAAGAGCAGTTTGACTATCCCGTAAAGGAACTGTTCTTTTTATTCCAAATTAGTATTATGAAAAAAAAAGCAATTACATATCAACAATGATCCCTGATAAAGCCAAGGAGCAGCAAGCACGGTAACATATCAAATACTTGTTAAGTAATCCATAAATTACTTGCTCAAAAGCACTGAAAACTTGCAGAATCCAAAAAATACTTTAACAGAGCTTGTAAATCTAATGTCATATGTCCACAAACATTTCAAGCATAAATTTCTCTTTGAAAGAGCAATCCCTCTGCACTCCCAGTACCAGGTACTTGGTGAAGCTGTAGCACTGTCTGTCTCCTGCTGGTGCAGACTGTGACAGCTACACGGAGCCAGATGAGGGAACTGGCCGAGATCAAACCAAGTGTCTGAAACTTTTCAGGGCAGTGTTAACTAGATCAGTTCCCCAAAACCATTGGGTTTGCAATAGAAAAAAAAGGAAGAAAAACTGGGGAATAGGGAGTTGTGGTGAGAAAAAAGCAGGACTGCTTCATGCAGCAGCACTCCCAGCATCAAGCATTTGCTACAGCTCACACAGTACAAGCTGGTTAGCAGCTGCCTCTAGTTCCGTTTCTTATCACCTATTTCTTGTTCACAAATTCCCTAGTCTTGCAGTACCATTTATAGCTGCTTCTAGTGCAAAACCCAAGCACCGTGGCCCATGAGGAGGTGAGGGGACCGCTCTGCATTGAGGCCAGGCTGCCGGAGCATCGCCAGCCAGGAGCTTAGCAACATCACCTCTTCCCAGCAGTGAAGCCAGGCAGATGATTCTGGCAGATGTGAAGTTCAGTTACATGAGAAACATTTTTTATAGTGAATGCTTTAGCAACACAGTAACAAAATCACTGAGGTTTCTGAAATCAGACAGAAATGTAATTTCTTTTGTTTACTGTTGTTAATGCAAATATAACTGCCAGGCTTCAAAATAGGAAGCGGATCCCAATAGCAAAACCTCCGGGTGTTATTTTAAAAGGTCACAGTCATGAGCAAAGTACAATCTCAGAATTAAGCAAAACTTTGGGTTTGGGGTCAAAACATGGGTAAAATTTACACTTCAATGAGGGGCCAACAGAGCTAACAGCATTTCACAGGGCCACCCTTTATCTACAGGCAACATGATCAACAACTCCAGTAAGTTCTTTTGGTGCCCTGATATCACAACAGACAGTAAAACCCTAAAACTTTAATTTAGTGTCCTGCTCATCTTGCTGTCTTCACTTCATACTAAGGCTCTCTCATACTACTCCAGCCTCACTTGAAATGGTAAAAACAAATCTAAAGTAAATTCCAGTTTGCTCAACTATAGGTATAACAACATTTATTTTCCTATCATGAAAGGATATTTACATCATGAGAGGATAATTAAACTCATGTCATCTAAACAGGAAGAACAATGCTTTTAATACTCCTTCATGAAAACAAAAAAGAGCCAACATTAAAAAAAAAAATATTCCTAACTCAATCCAAGAAAAACATTCGGTGCTGCACTCAGCAAAAATTACAGGCCTTCAAGACTTGTCCAACTGCTTTGAGCTGGGTTTTGCAGCTGTTTTTACTGGCTTTTAACTGGTTATTTCAGTAGGTACTTGCCATACATTTATTAAGTAAGAAAATCTGATGTGACTTGTGCTTCAAAAAGCCTTTACTCTCTGAAACCAAACCCTAACACCTATAAAAAGCCTCAGGATTTTATTATAATTATCCAAGTCTGGGATTGGAGTTTTTTTCAAAAGATTATGTTGGTTTCTGCTTTTGGAGCTAAGCTCAGGAAGCATCTGAGACATCTTTGGGACAACTTCTCAAAAGGGCTGCAGAGGAAGAAACAAAAGATTTCCTTAGATTGATTTAGGTTGATTTAGAAATAAAAAGAGAGAGTATAATCCGATTCTGTAACTGTATGCACTCTATCTTCAGGTTTACAAAGACTGAATTTTCTTTTCCCTGCGGATTACTTTCCAGATATTCTGTCTGATCTGGCCATGTTAGGTCAATTTTATGCTGATTTTATGGGTGAGAGGATGAGAACTGCTCAGAAATAGCTGTTGTTATAGTCAGCTGAGGAGCCACTGAATTTCTCCTCGTTCACTTTTTCTAACAGACTTTTCAGGACAAATGATTTGCACCAATTCTAAGTAAATGTAGTAGTAAAAGGAAATAAAACAGTTTGTGTGGTACATGTATAAATACCGTTGCATGTGTAAATAGATATTTTCATGTCCAAACAGCACTTTTTCTCTGCCTACCACATCCCAGACATAAATCTCAGCACCTGCCAGTAACACTTGAAAATTCCTTTGCTAAATATCCTACAGCATTGGAAAGGATATCTCCCTTGGTAGGAGCTAGATGAGAGACAATCATGGAAAGGTTTGCTGAGGAACAAAAGAGTGCAGTACAGTTACAAAGAGAAAAGCAAGTCACATGCAATGCTTAAAAAAAATAGTATTCAATGTGTAATCTAGAACTGCTCCAGAAGATAAATGCAGGCAACTGTGACACCCACTAAGACAAGAGGAAAACATATGCAGATCCTCAAGGTAATTTCTCTCAAAAAAATCTATTCCTGTAGAGACAAGGTCATAAAGCATGTCATCTATATTTTCAGGAAAACAACTTCTAACACAGTTTAACTTCTGCAACAAATCAAAGAAAATACAAAGGTACTATTTATTATGACAGAATGGATTTCTCAGTGCTACAGAGAAGCAGTACACTCTAAACTACAAAAAAAAAAGAGAAAGCCTTCTAGCTTGTAACTTTCCCAAAAACTGACAAGTTAAATACACTCTAAAAATACTCTTCATAATCCTCAAACTTGCAGATTACAAATGCCACACAAAAATACAATAGGATAAGGTAATTAGCACACATTCAATTTGGTAATGGAACAGAAATTACAACCACATGCTGAGAAACATCATCTTGGGAAATTGTCTTGGACAGAAACAGAAAATATTTCAGACAGGAAAATACAGGTAGGGTAAAATGAAACAGATTCATTAACTAGTCCAATATTCTGGAGAGAGGAGGAATCTTCATCCCTGATGGTTGTACTGAGCAGAACAGACAAAAAGACTGCCAAGCAGAGTTGGTCATGCTTGGGACAGAAGAATGGACTAGATAATTGCTCAGTACTCCTCCAGTTATATTTTCTCTGATGCTGTACAGATTTTCATTGGAAAAAAGCTGTCAGTGCAGAAGGGAAAGAAGAGACTGGGGCCAGGAATTAAGGGGGTGGGAAAGAAATATAATGAGGAAAAGGAAGGTAGCAAAGCAAAACTTATTGCAGACTGTTCCTCTTTCTTGTCTGGAAAAAACAAGTGCCACATTTTTTGTATAAATCTGAAATTATCTATCATTATCTCAGGGAACAGCTTTATAAACACACATTTAAGCAATAAGCAGAATGAATTTTGTTAGACTAAGTAGTTTTCAGCAATAAGAAATTAGTTCTCTAAGTTTATGATACTGCTATTGTTCAAAAACAAAGGTCTCTTACATACTTAAAATAATTTTCCAGAAACACTCAACAGTAATTCTAGTGATGCTTTCCTATCAACATAGTATTTAATACTAAACCAAATCACTACAACAGTGATTCAGAAACAAAATAAGAGATGAGCCATAACATGCAACCCAAGGATTTTTACAGATGAAATCATCTGATGAAAAAAGCAGCATTCGCATAAAAAAATAACTTCTTGCAAAAAAAGATTTCTGTGTATCATATTAAAATTCGCCTGTTCACAGTTTCATACATGAAGTGCCAAAAACTGAGTAGAATGGGAGGCCCTGCTGCCAGAAGGGGCAGTGGTTTTCAGCTCCCTGGTTTGCAGGATCAAAGTGAAGCACCAGCCAGGAGCAGGAGGAAGAAGAGCAGGATGCCATGGAAAAGGGGAGAAGAAGGGAGTTACAGTATTTTTCAGGCATCAGAAATCAAAAGAAAGAACAAGAGCAAAATCCATTGAAGCAATTTCATTTTAAAAAACTAAAACTAAGGAACAGTCACTAACTTCTTGGGCACCTAAAACCTGTCAGATTAAAGATAATATGGAAATTAAGGTGCCACTACAGAAAATAACTAAAAGTACACTTTTATACAAATCATGTAGCAAAAGAAAATGTATTTACAAAGCTGCATCAAATCTTAACAATCCAGAACCTTCAACTCTTTTACTCACACTACTCACAAGTGAGCCTTCCTTAACTGTTTCCACAATTTCAAACAGTTCCTACTTCAGCAAACAGCAAAGGAACAAGACAAAAATGTCAACATCACTGACAACATCAGTTACAGAAAAATATTAACAAGTTCCAGTAATTTTATTTGCCAGCTTTTCCTGCTATATATTAATACACTGAGATTCTTCAGGGTCTCTAGGTGGGACTTGCCTTTCAGAATAAGCCACAGCATGACCACAGCACAGCAGCCCAGTGTCTCCTGTCCCTTCTCCCTCACCCACACCAGTGGCCTTTGCCTTGTCTTCAACTGACTGTAAAGCTTATGCCTCATTTTGAAAAATAATTTAGGCATTGAAGGTACCCATCTCACACTGGCATCAAAAGTGATATTTGGAGTGTGTGACTTTTGACATTTTTCCTTCCAACTTTTCTCACAGAAAGTAAAGTGTGAACTAAATGACAACAGAGTCAACAAACACATGCTAAATACTGACCTTTGGGAAATGGAAAATGGAAAATAAAAGTTTCTAGCCTCAGTTACAATCACTGTAGCTGTTATCTGTATGTCTTTGTGATTGCACATTGCCAGTCAGAAATGTGATTTTTGTATCAGGCTCAGAAACATAATTACAAAGACCTTAATGGCAAGATGAAAACCTCTTCCTTCCATGAGGAATCTTTTCCTAAGGAACTGTTTTTAACTGTAGTAATAACATCTGCAATTGAAGTAATTTCTGTAGGATGTATGCTTGAAAAATGCTCCCAGTCACAAGTAGCACAAATTACTCATGGACTTACCAATTGGCTCAGAATTTAATTACATCTTCCTATAAACACATAATACTTAGCAAATGACTTCAAGATCCCAGTGCTCACATCATGTTTGTGGAAATCCAGAATTTTGTTTCTAATACAGATGATAAAAAAGAGTCACTCAGCCCTGAACAAAAACCACACACACCATGTTCTCTACTCCCCACAAAAACTACTTGCATTTGAAGTCAGTGGGTCCAGCTCAGCCAGCCCCATCCCATCACTGCAATTCCACAGCTTTTAAGTGCTGGTCATTGCTGCCCCACCGAGTTATCAACAGCTCACCATCCAGACTGAAGTGTGAGAATCTGACACACCAACGTCACACTGCAAAGCCGCACACAAGATTTGCTGATTGTACAGTTTATCACAGAATTATTTTCAAATATTTCTACTTTTAAACTGATGTGACAAAGGTCCCTCAAGGTTTTCAGAAAGCAAATACTGACCTCCCAAATAATCACATGCAAGGTTCAGCAAAATACATTGTAGAGAAGCAGGACTGTGTCAGATTTTGGACCCGAAACTTCCTCCAATCTTTCAGATTTCCCTGTCTGTAAGGCACTTGAACTAGGAAATAAGTACTTCTTCCCCTTTTACAGGCAGAGAGATGGTTAAAAGTTCTAGCCACAACGTGACATCTCCTTCAGAGTTGCAGGTCAATCCCTTTTGGCCCAAGAATTTGTCCCACTGAAGGACAGAGTAGTAAGTCATACCAGCTTACTACAGACAGAAAGGAAGGATCCTTTTGGCTGCAATGCTATTAGCCATGCTTCAGGCTAAAACCTTAATCAGGGTGAGAGTTCATTGCACAGATAGTGCTGAGATAAAATGAGTATATTCAGCCTTTATTTGGTCACTTCACTAAATAAGCAGGGGTTTCTTTTACCTGGTAAATCTTTAGAATGACTTTGTAAAGTATGGAAACAACTGTATACCTTTAGAGGCTGTGTTAGTCTTAATTTTCCTACTTCTAAGTTGTAATCATGAGTGAATCATAAGAACAAGTACCTAAGAACTAAGGCAGCAGAAGAAGAAGCAAGTGGGCACCACATATGTCTCCAGTCATTCCTAATGTTTAAGGAGGGTTTACAAAAAAAAAAACAAACAACCACTTTTGCTGTCCCTGGGTCTCTTGTTCAAAGAAATCTAAAGGAGATAGGCAGTGCTGTGATCTACTGAAATGACCAATAACTGAATAGAGTAAGACTAAGAGCATTCACCTTCACAAGCACACACAAATCTTACACCCTCCCTGTAAGAATGAAAAAGTAACTTACCACACTCCCTTGCAAACAGACATTATGGAGGGGTTTCTTCATTTTAAATGAAGATATAGGACTTAAAGTTCTTTAAAACTATTGTGGGCTACATGAAATTTTCCTATATTAGGAAATATGCAATATTGATTTTAAGAAAGATCTAGAAAAGTTCAAGTACATTATTACCAAGCAATATGCACCAAGTAAATTAGGAAGAAGCAAAACTCCTGCCCTGCCAAGTACACTAGGGATGGACCATCACTTGCTCTTTCATGTCAGTGATGTCTGATGAGAGAGAACCATTTTATCTCACAGACTGCACTGTTATATTTGCTTTGTGGAGCCCACACACGCTGTATATAGAAAAATAAAAAAGCTATTCGCATATGACAAAAACTACATCTCACTACATTATGAATAGCTGAGTTACTGCTTCCTGATTTACTCCAAGAAAAACAAATTTGGTATCAGCTTGGACATGAAACCAGGGATATATGTGACCCTGTAAAGCAAACTGATTGATTACAGAAAATACAGAGTGATATCCAAGCCATTTTTGACAGACATGTTCCAAAAATAATAGAAAATTAGATCTTACATTAAAGTTAACATGCCTTAAAAAATAAATTAAAGCAATAAAAAATTAAACCAAAAGCTTAATCCTTCTGCAAGTTTTTTTCTCTAAGCAGAAGTTAGTCCAGTCTTTAGCTACTTGAAGAAAAAAAATGAGTGTTGCAGGGGAACTCCCTCTTGGCCAAAGATGATACAATGACTATCCATTTACATCACTTCTTGCCTGAACAGTGCAACAACATTCCTTCCACTTTCCACTGGTGAGGACCACATCCTGGGCACAGCCCAGCTGCTGGTACTTGACGGCACAACTTTCCACTAAATTATACCCCGTGCCTTAAATACTGACTAGCACAAGCAGTAAAATGTGATTACTCAATAATTAACAGGTAAGTAACTACCTATTACTCAACAACTTACAGGGAGAAATTACCTAAAGGCCAGAGCAATAGTGGAAAACATAGTATCTTAGAAGAGCAATCCCACTGCCACTGTCTTTACAACCAAGGACAGCTACACGGAGAAGGGGTTAGAGTCTCTCTTCATTGTTCTATTCTAGACGATTTATGACATTTTATTTAACTAATAAACTTAAAATAAATTAACTACTGTATCATATATTCACCCCATCTCTATGATTATGCTGTGAAACTAGACTAGGAACTGTGCAATGATATTCTGCTTATGTGTGAGAAAGAATGAACATAATAGTACATTATAAATGCATAGTTTCAAATTCTTTATCCTTTTTTCATTCTCCCATTACAAATAGCATTTTCTACATGAAATTCAAACCTTTCACATTTTGCTTACTGGCTGTGGTAGGAAGGTATGGAAGTAGAACAGCACTGGTAACCAGGACCTGGCCTGGAAGATTCCTACTCCTCTGAACATCTCCAGCACTACAGCTGAAACATATCCAACTTCAAAAGCTGTAATTATATAAACTAACATTTCATAATTTTATATACACAAATTAAAACAATCACACAAAGCTTAGTTACACAAAGCTCCAAAATCCTAACAACCATGTTGGTTAGCCATAGCATACATACAGTTTGCTATATATGTAAACAGTTCACAGACTTTCATTTTAAAATATGTATTTTCTAGCACATTCTGATTCAGTGTGCATTTTAATCTTTGTTGTTCATGACAGATTAAGCCAGAACAAAGATGAAGGAGCACAGATCAATAAGCACAAATCTTTTTTTGCCTTTCCTTTCCATCTTAACCCCAAATCTATTTTAATATCATCAGGGGGAAAAATAAAACTCATCAGTCACCTGATGGAGTAATTCAAAACTTAACCAAACAGGGCTAATGGGTGAGAATTGAAATGAAAACACCTTGACAAAGAAAGCAATTTCTTTTCTTCGCACTCTTCAGAAGCTGTGGGTGATCGCTGTAATCGAACCATCAACGGTGAGGGGCCATCTGTCCCAAGAGCCCTCCACGTGAGCAAGAATCAGCAACAAAATATTTTAGAGGCTGGCCCACATGCATTGAGCCCTGGTATGTCTATGGCAGGCAGCGTGCAGCTGAAAATCAGTGTTTTGACATTTTTCCCATACCAATCCTTAAAAGTCAACACTAAACTTTTGATAAGAACAAAACACAAAGAGCAGGTTAAGAGAGGTTGCTTACAGAAAGATCAGTGTTACACCAACAGCTGAGATCCTCTCTGTCATGAAGCACTCATGCTTCAGTGCTCAAGAGCCATGCTCAGAAAAAAGGCTACAGAAAACAACTTTTGCACTTGCATTTATGTTACAAGTCCCCTCTAGAACTAGTTTTTGCAGCTAATGAAAATATACCAGTCCCTTACCAAACCACCCTCACAAAATCACCAAACTTTGAGCTTCTTCCACAGAACATAAACAAAACATTAGGAAAGGGTGTCCCAGACATTTCCAAGGCAGCAACCACACACAATGCATGCTGAGACCCAGGGGCTCAGCCAGGGGCACCGTGGCTTTGGCACCTGACTTCCCAGGGAATATAGATCAGATCACTTCTGATCCCCCCCAAAACATCCCAGAACTCCAGAATAGACCGCATGTCACACTCCTCCCAGAGATGTTCCCAAACTGGGCACTTTTCCCTTACTAAGCCTTTTTAAAGGGAACACTGCACATGGCAGAAGGCTAGTGCAGTTTATTTCCTTGGCATTTTCTAACTGAAAAAGATACTGATCTTTTAGTAAAATAAACTCTAACATAGCTGCAACTCTCTGCACCCTTCTCTCCATCTGTTTCAAAACTCTGAAGAGTCACAAAGTGGATAGAGAGGGCAGAAAATTTTTTGTTGCTGTTGTTATTGAGCTGCATTAACAATATTGGTCCTCTCTGCTTCAGCAGAGGTTGAACACAGACCCAGCCAGCAGTACAGCACACGGGGAATTAGAAGAAGCACACTGCTTTTTCAGTCCTGCCAGTTACCTGTTGCCTGACCTCAAGTCAATTATTTCAGGTTCCCAAACATCATGAGGTCTTGGAAAAAAAAAATGGTTTTTTAATTCAGAAGAAAGGGCATTTAAAAAGGGACATTTCCATGGTGGCGAGCAAGTTTAGTTATTTTAAAGCACAAGCCACACAAACACATAAAACAAGTAAAGACAAGTCAAAGGGTTTTCTCACAGGTATTTACAGTTACTAAGGTCAAAATTTCCAATTATGTGTTGGAGAGGGGTCAGCAAAACCGGAGATGTAAACAGCAACCTGAAATACATGAAGATGCTGTACCAGAATGGTCTTGTGTCCTGCAGCCTTTGAGGCATGAGATCTGGGTTCTAAGTTAATAATCCCAAAGCACATGCAACAACTGGGAAACTCTCCAAGATGGTTCTTGGTATCACATAATTTAGTGAATAAACAGAATATTATTTATTCAGAATAGCAAAGCAGCAGGGTGATGTAGATGCATGACTTTAATTTACATCCCATTATAAAGTAAGGTGATGTGGTTTAAGTGCAATGCTGTTTTATCTTACAAAACCTCAATGTCTGATGCCTGCTTTGTCCAGTGAAATCTCAAATAAATCACGCACAACATAGTGAAAATTAATTTAATAGTGTGATAATAGCAGACAATATATTTCACTCTAATAGAAAAAGCTAAAGTTCAAAACAACACGCTGCACTCACATGGCCCATGAGGGGTCAGAACTCAACACATCCTTTGTAAATTGAGCCTTTCCAGAAGGCAAGGTCAGAAGCTGCCTTCTCCCATTTCAGCAGTCTGCATTCAAACTAGCTGTTTGAAAAGTACAAGAACTTTTTTGTCAGAAGCAGTTCCTTCAACAAAGGCACCCTGCAAGGTAACATGGCTCCACTGGTGGGTGGGAGCCCAGCCCAGGCCAGCTGCTTTGCTGGTTGGAAAGCCAGGACACACCAGTCAAGAAGGGCAGCTCCAGATGGGCCATCACCCCCTCACAGAGGCAAAGCAGCAGCCCAGGGAGTGCTTCCCACCATGCAGAGTAGAAAGGAAAAAGAAAACAGACTGTACACACTTCGGAGAACAGTGAGGTGGTTGAAGATGGAAAGATTAAGAACTACAGGAAGGGAGCATTGCAGAATGATGGGCCATCCATATGTTTGAACTGAACATTTCTGTCTCTTAAGTAATGAAGGTCTTCATTTTACTTTCCTAAAAGCATTACAGCAGAAAGAAGTGAGATGAGGCCAGGGAAAGCATGTATGCACCACACAGCAGTCCAAAAATTAGGAGGGTGAAAAATGATATTATTATTGATGTGAAAGAACAAGAAAACACTTACTAATAAATCAACAACAGCATAAATTAAGGTTGTCTCATCTGAAAATATCAATTTCCCAAATAAATCTGGTGCTAATGTTTCTGAATGCACATATAAACCTGCACGACACTAACAGCTGTCTACACACAGAATGGACAAAGAGCTAAGATATACGGCGCTACACGTAACATTATGCACTCTATTACGTTAATCTATATGAAAATGTTCATTAAAAGTTCTCCTCTCAACCACTGCCCTTCTCTCGCTGCCCAATTTCTCCACGTTCAGTTGCATGGAAGGACTTGATGCTATTGGAAGGGCTGTAATATTCTGGCTTCCATTCCCTATGTACTTCAGCTTCTTCCTTGACACAGCTGATTAAACAAATCTCAGATTTCCTACAAGCCCCACATCACTAATCACTTCTAGTCATTTCACACCCATGCTCTGTCCTCCTGCACATTCTCCATCTCCACCAGTAAGACAGTGCTGCTGCCATGGCTGCAGGTTCACCACTGGAAGGCTTAAGAGGAGAGCTCAATGGATCTGTACAGTTTGATAACAACTTGGTAATCACACAGAGCTTTTCTCTTTATTCTTTGTTTTGTTTCTGAAAATGAAAGACATTCACCTCTGGGAGCACAGCTGAGCTCTATAAATGTATGTAAGAACCTAGACTGGTACAGTGTACACTTGGAATCAATGCTAAAAGCAAAATCATTTCTGATCCAAGGAAATTAGAGTCATGATTGGATGAGCCTAAGAAAACAGTACCATTGTCTCATTGATCATTTAACAGGATAGCAAAAAAGGCTAAGAACACTAAGAATTAATCACAGGTGTCAACCAATCTTCATTAGAGATGCAAAAGAATTTTTGGAAAAAACATTAAAATGTTTTCAGACAAAATACACAATGCTGCAGCAAAAGACAATCACTACCCAAGCACATATACTTCCCACTAAGAACAATTCAATATGCAGCTAGAGAAATCAGAAGTTGCTTTGCTTTAAAACAACTAATTCCATTTTTTATTAATGAAGACTATTCATAATCACTCATGCTGACAATTTCATAATCACTGGGATAGATTGCACTTGTAAATTATGTCTGCATAAAATAAGGTATCTCCTTAGAGCACCTTTTTAATTCATTGTTTTTAAAATTAGTAAAAAAAGGCCACACGATACAAAAATATTGCTGCACTTTTCAAGTACAAAGACATAGATTCTCTCTCAAGCATGCCTCAGATAACTCCTCTCCTATCTTGAGTCTTCCATCACTCTGATAAACAAAATTCCTGAACTTTCCAGAGCAGGGAAAATCCACTATTTTCTGAAAATACTAAAAATAGACTTCAAGAATCATGGATGTGCATGCAAATATCACATCTCAATTTTAACAAGCTATCCCAAGTGACTTATTATTGCTTAAATTCTTCATTCCTATCAAGCCCACAGAGGATTAGGCAAATTCCATAGAATAACATTCTGCCTAAAACTGTAAAGTGTATCTGCTTTCTTCAGGGCAAATACTGTTTAATGTATTTAGCAATGGTTTAGATGAGGGGATCAGGTCCACATTCAGTAAGTTGGAAGATGAAGCCTAGTTGGGCAGGAGTCTCGGGCAGGAGTGCTGATCTGCTGGAGGGCAGGAAGTCCCTGCAGAGGGATCTGGGCAGGCTGCACTGATGGGCTGAGGCCAACAGTATGGGGTTCAATTACAGCAAAGTGCCAGGTGAGGCACTTTGGCCACAATAACCCCATGCAATGCCACAGCCTGGGGCAGAGTGGCTGGAAAGCTGCATGATGGAAAAGGGCTTGGGAGCGCTGGTTGACAGTGGCTGAACAAGAGCCAACTGGGCACAGGTGGCCAAGGAGGCCAAGGGCATCCTGGCCTGGATCAGGAATAGCGTGGCCAGCAGGACCAGAGAAGGGATTGTCCCCCTGTACTCGGCACTGCTGAGGCAGCTCCTTGAACTCTGTCTTTGGTTTGGGCCACTCACTTCAGGAAGGGCATTGAGATGCTGGAAAAGGTCCAGAGAAGGGTAAGAGAGCTGCTGAAGGGTCTGGAGCACAGGCCTGATCAGGAGCAGCTGGGAGAGCTGGGGGTGTTTATCCTGGAGAAAAGGAGGCTCAGGGGTGACCTTACTGCTCTTTGCAACCACCTGAAAAGAGGAGGTAGCAGGTGGGTGTGGGGCTCTCTCCTGGGTAATGAGTCATGGGACAAGAGGAAATGGCCTCAAGTTGCACCACTGGAGGTTTAGATTGGATATTAGGAAAAGTTTCTTCACAAAAAGGATTATTGAGCACTGGAACAGGCTTCCCAGGGAGGTGGTGGATTCACCATCCCTGGAGGGATTTAAAAGACAGGTAGATGTGGTGGTTGGGATGTGGTTTGGTGGTAGATTTGGCAATGCTGAGTTGATGGTTGGACTCAATGCTTTTACAGGTCTTTTCCAACCAACAGGAGTCTGTGATTCCATCTACAATTCTTTGTCCAGTATGATATACTGGATAAAGATGTAAAGCCTATAGCAGCCAGTGTTTCTCTACAAATCAATCTGTTTACTAGAGTGGCCCAAATCAATTTGTAGGATTATTAACAAACGTGCTTCCAAAATTAGCCTATGATGGAAGAGGACAAAAGTGTTGCTTGACAGCCTTGAGGATTTAACAAATTGCCAAGGGCTTGTACTAAAATCTAAATTTATCTTGTAATCTAAGTCTAGCTTGTACTAGAATCTAAAAAACCACCTGCTGGTGTCTTCATCATGAACAAACACACCTGTGCTTACTCTGAATGCAGAGATGCATTGTATATGCACACATGCAAATGCACTCTTTACTGTTGATGAAAAAACAGGTATAACGATTCTTTATTATGCTAAGTGAAATACAGTCAGCTAATACATAAAAGAGAAATAGAAATGGAAGTTTGTTGTTTTCCAGTAGACCTTTGTAATATTTTGTTGAAGCACATTATAATTAGAAATATTGTCAAAAGCCTTTGCAATTAGGCCGTGCTGTTGAAGAACTGAAGATGATGTAGAAAAGAAGCAGAGGACAGGTTCTGGCAGGTTCTTTGGTTTCATGCCATATCATGTCATGGAGTAGTTGTTTTGATTGCCTTAATTTTTTAGGTTTCAGAGGCACATTGAAATGATATTAACCTTGTGTCTGTGGTTATAAGGCTTAAAGCAATTCTTTTACTATTCTTTCAGCTCATAAAGGAAACTGACTTTCATGAACTATGAAAGTTGGTCAAGTAGGATGTTTTCCTCAGTGGTTTGTTGCACAAAGACATGGAAGTCTATCATCAACCTGATGTTGCTAAGGGAAGAAGTTTCTATGCAAGTTGCTATGTTCTATGCTGACTCTGGTCAGCATGCCTTGCTGTATGAAGTAAAAATCTCCCTTGGCTTTCTGTTAGGGTTCATTAATTTCAAATAATTAATTTGACCTTTTTAAATGCTCAAAAATTGCATTTTGTTTTTCTCTTCTCAGTAATAGGGAACACAAGTCTGATGAGGAGCAGCTGAGGGAATTGGGGGTGTTTAATCTGGAGAAAAGGACACTCAGGGGAGACCTTAGAGATCTCTAGAACTGCCTGAAAGGAGGGTGAAACAGTAAGGGGTCTGTCTCTCCTTCCAGGTGACAAGAGATAGGACAAAGGGAAATGGCCTCAAGTTGTACCAAGCAAGGTTTGGATTGGCTATTAGGAAAAAAATTATTCATAGAAAAAGTTGTCAAGCACTGGAACGGGCTGCCCAGTGAAGTGAGGAGGTCACCATCCCTAAGAGGTATTCAAAGACACGTAGATGTGCTTTGGAACATGGTGTAGTGGTGGAGGTGGCAGTGCTGGGTTAAGGGTTGGACTCAGTGATCTTAAAGGGCCATTAAAGAGGAGGTTTAGATTCCTTTTCAAGATTGCAGAAGAAACAATTATGGGGGAAAAAAAATCTCTATTTCTTATTTTATAAAATGTGATAGAAAGGTGCCTACTCTAAAATACATCAATATTTTAACTTCTGGTGATTCCCCAAGGGCAAAAATGTCAGTCATTTAGCTTGAGAACACCATTTGATTCCATCAAATCTAGAAAACCTGAAAGTTTGCAATTCATAAAGTAACAAAACTAACCTATTAGGAGCAAGGCAAAAAGACTATAAAGGGCTCCTCATTTTACTTTCACTTAATAGCTACAGAAATCACCTGTTCAAGTAATTCCAGCAACAGCCACAATCCTAAGCCTTTCATTGATTATTTATATGATAAACAACCCTGCATATTTAACAAGATCTCCACTAAAATGCTGTATTTTCAAATCAGTGAACCCAATAGAGTTCCTAGGGAATGCAAGAAAAATGAAGTCTTTTTTCTTTTTTTCATTTGCAGATGTGTCAGATCATGGAAGTATACTTAGAACCACCTTTCTAAGGAGTTTACCCCTAAAATATTTAAAAATAAGAAAGATGGATGTCTGTGAAACAAAAGATTAAACTCAGCCAAAGGTCAGAGGATGCACAATGTTTGAGGCTGTGCTATTTCCAAGCACAAATAAAATCAAGCCTGTACCAAAATCTATTTCCCTGGGTGCTGAGAGGCCCTGCCACTGACTTGCTGAGGAACACTGCTGGTTCCTGATCACTTCTCTTAATGCAAGTGGCCTAAAGCTGTCCAGGTCATAAGCAAGTGTTTGAAGATGTGACATGTGAAGAGGGTCAACAACAAAGCCTAGCTTTAATCCCTTTGTGTGAAGCAGGAAGAGGAATTTACCTCATATACACAATACATCTATGTCCAGTGAAGTATAAAACTTCCAGAGGTGCACAAGCAAGGCATTATATCTTCTTTGCTTTTTTGCATGCTGGGAGAGGCCGGGAGGGAGGTGAGCAGTGCTTCTCATGGGCTGGATGTAGTGAAGCACAAGGAATGGTTGTATGCCAAGCAGGGAGCTTTAGTGCAGCAAGTGTATTAATCACTGTTGGTATCTTCTCCCAGCCTGAGCCAAGAGTAGCACAACCCATTGGTCCAAACGGGTGGACCTGAGAATATGGGAAGCTTAACTACTAGTGAGCATAACTTCCATCATTTCTAATTGGATTGTGACTAAATTCCCAGCACTGATAATACCAAAATGAGATCAGAGGGGAAAGCCTCCATATTCCCTTTGCACAAAGATTGGAAACAGCTCTCCCCTGCTGTTGTACAATAGCACTGACCACCCAAAGATCCATGGCTTTAGCTAAAAGAGACCCATCTCACTGCCTGTTGAACACGTGTGAGCGTGTGATTACTGTGATGCTTCTTTACAAATTTCAAAAAACAGCCCAGAAAGTGCTAAGAGTTAGAAGGCCAAATACTAAATTATGTTAATCTACACAAAAGAAAATTAGAATAAAAAATTGTAATAAAAGGACCTGATATGGGCTGAGGAGGAAGAGAGCAGAGTGTCTGTGGTTTTCAGGACTGCTGAAAGATTGGATTTTGTTTTGGGGAATCTCTTTATCAAGCATTGTGAGAGCTATGTGAGCTCCAAAGTCCATGTTGTAGCAATGCACAACTAAGCCAGAGCACATCTTCAGACTTCCTTGCAGCCCATCAGAACTCCTGTAACCATTCCTGACACTCATTTGCTTGACCCATTTCTGATAAACAAAGAATAGAGTACTTGAAGTATTTTTCCCCCTTGTTCGTCCCATTCTTCGCTGGTCTCTTGTTTTGTAGTCAGAGGTTAAACTGCTGACCTCTCACCTTCAAGGCAAGTTTTTCCCCCCTTCCATAAAAGGTTTTTCACAGTGTGCAGCATTCGGATTAGCCCCTATCCCCCTGAACAAAAGCTATGCCTTTGTACCACTGGTTTGGGCATGGAGTCCGTACATCAGAGGAAGCTGCTCCTACTTACCATTCACAATAACTATATTGTGAGGCCCCTCTAACGCCTCGTCTCTCAGTGTCTAGACTTTCACCCAACCAGCCAGCAAAAAGAAAATCCTGTAAGGCACTCAACTGAAAATTAACTATGGTATCCTGTTGTGAACCTGATGAAGACGTTATTTGAACATACGGTAAAACTTTCCATTGTTTAACATAAAGATAAGAGAAAAACTTTTAAAGCCCTGAGGTTTAAATAGTCATAGGGATCAATTAACTCATGGGTCAGTAAATGCATTTTATAAGCAAGCAGCCATTGCTTATGTGTGTCTTTAAAATAATACACAGATTATTAAATTATACCCAAGCACGCAGCATTCTGGATATTTGCAGAGCCTAATTTTATACTCACTGTGAATACACTAAAGCAGAACTCAAGACATACAAAAAGAACTGTATCTTCCAAAATTAATTGAAAGCATGGAGTCACTACTGCCCACTGTCCCAGTTATCTCCAGCAAATAAAATAAAAGAAGTATGGCAACAGAAGTAATTTATGCCCTGCTGTATGAAACAAGACCCGTAATGAAAACTGTGAGCAAGACAGGGTATCTATAAAGTTAGAGCACAAACAAACCATTGGATTTTCCAGGGAAAAAAAAAAAAAGAAAAAAAAACAAAACAAACAAACAAAAAAACCACATTGCAGTGACCTGTAATTTGTTTCTTTGCAACACCTGCATTGCTGTAGCATGAATAATCCAGTAGCACAACCATTTACTGAAGTAACATTAATAAAAATCTCTTCTTTCATCTTGAGAAAAAAAAACCAAAACAAGTAGGCCAGAGAAAAAGTCTAGATCTGAGCAATATTTTAATGTTTGAATAAACATATGATATATACTCTGAAAAGAATTTATTATTGCAGAAAAACTGATGTTTACATCTTCTTGGAATTCTTATGGCTTCTTTTGAGAGTGTATTTGCAAAGAATTCCCTGGGCTTTGCTAGCAGAATAAGGCACAGCTGAGGAAATGCATCTCTCTCATCAATTTCCCCAATCTGTTTTGAAAAGAGAGCCAGAGTGTCTCAAAATAAGAGGCAAACAAATTGCTGTCTGGCATAGGTTGATTGATTGGGGGAACATGAGGGGGGTGTGCTAGGTTTTTGGGGGGGATTGTTTGTTTTTTTTTTTAAGTGTGTTTTGTGCTGAAACAAGAAAGTGTGAAATCATCCTTGTCATAACAGGAAAAAAAAAAAAAAAACAACAACGTTTATCCTTTACGAGCACCCCACAGTGCCTGGTCATGGCGGCAGCATGCGGAAATCAATGGGATTTGGGAATCTGGACACAAATGCAACAATCCAGGAAGGGCCTAACAACAACCTCAGCTCTCTCAACAGGCAAACAAGGTTGGATTCGCAAAGGAAGCAGAAATCAGAAGATAAGAACCTTCTCTGTCTTCAGGAGTGTCAGACATCAGGCACAAGCCAGCATCTCCCTCTGCCACATAGGTCAGTCATGCTTAGGAATTATTTTAACATTCCTTGTAATGGCCTTAAAAAAAAAAGCCCATGCAGGATAGCTGTCAAACCTAGAGACTGCTGGGTATTAATCTCTTTAGCTATAAAAGTACTTAAATCAACTACTGATGTTTTACACTCTATGATCTTTCCCAAGACTGCCTGGCCTGCTTCCCAAGGAGAGATGTATTGCACACTGCCTGCAACACCTGCTGCACTGCCACTGGAGCACAAGCACCCTCAGCCTTGCACTGAACTACCGCTGTTGGAGATACCATGTGTAAATCCCATCCAATTACCACCAATCTCCGGAAGTGATACTGAAAACACAGCAATACAAGCATTTACTGTACTTAAATTGGAAAGGATTGCCTTCTGCGCCACTGAGCAGATACACTTCTGCTCCAGGTCCCCTGCAATCTGCCTTCTCACACACAAGGTCTGCTTGGGGTGAGTCAGCACTCTCCGAAGCTGACCAGTGATACACGGGAACCTAAGTCAGCCCCCAAAAACAGCACAGCTGCACACAAGAAAAACAACAGAGGATCTAATACTGTAATTCTGTTCATGGTACCAAAGAACTTGCTTATGCAGGTCAGCTATTGACTGAGAATTATTTAACAAGAAGCATGTTTTCACACATATGTAGGCCTGTCAGAGAGCATACACATGAACTGATTTCAGAAAGACAAAATGCCTGGGAAGTAACAAATACAGAGCACTAACTCAAGAACATGATAATTGAAATTGATTGTCTTAGAGTTATTAATTTTAGCTCTATACCAGGTTACTGACAGGATAAAAATATTAACATGGGAGACATAAAAATCAGAACACTTCAAAATTCTACCTATAGCTTCTGTAGAAATCCACAGCACAACACCACCTTGGACCACCCTCTCCTCAAAATCCAAAAAAGACAGAGAAGAATATAAAATAATATAACCTAGGTGTGGAAAAGCATCTACTCATGGGCAGGTTCAATAAATTACACGTTCAGGTGAGAGACACAGCTGAGGTGGGGGATAAAACATCACCTGTGGAACAAGTGAAGAAAAGGAAATAAATAATTCCTATTTCTTGGGCCTTCTTGGGATTATATCCCCAAAAATATAATCCCAGGGAATCAACAGTAGCATATTTAAAAGAAGAAGGAACCTGCTCACAAAATCTGTACCACAGCCACCAACAGGACAGCTCAAGGTTGCTGCCAAGGCCAAGGGTATAAAGAGAGCTCAAGCCCCAGTGTGCTTGCACAAGATGGGCCCACATTTCACTCTGAGAGAAAATGTCTGTTTTCAGCAGCTTCCAAACCCAGGGTGACCATGGGTACCCATGCAGGAGCAACGATGGTGACATCCATCAAGGCGGATTTTGGGCAGTGACACACAGCATGCTGTGCCTACGCCCAGCACCACCAGCTGCTGCACTCAGGCAGACGAATGAACTCCTGCAAAACCTCCTTCCCGTTTTCCCTCTCTGCCTTGAAGGCCAGAATCTGCGTTCTGACACATTTTCCACTTTTCTTTCAGTTATAAATACAAAATGTAGTCCCACTAGGGACACAAATGGATGGAGCAGGTGATAGGGGCAGCCCTCCAGGCCCTTCCCTAGCCAGACTAATCCCCCTTCAGTCACAATGAGGAAGGACAGAACATTTTCACACATGCAAAAGGGAGACTTGATGCTTTTGGAGATCACTAAAAATGGGTAACGGTTTAGTTTGGGCTACAAGCAGGAAAGAGCTTCACACAGTGCATATTTTAGACCGAGGGGTCAGGTGTTTTGTTCCAAGCAGGCAGACTTATTTCCACAGACCGCACACTGAGCTCCTTGCAGCAACATCAGACCTATTTTAAGCTGTCAGATCTGAAAGAAGAGTTAAGCATCTCTCAGAAGACACTTCCTGAATATTTCAGTCAGCTTCAGGTTGTGCTGGCCAATACCACCAAGGCACTGAATTGCAACACCTGCTGTGATTAACTTCAGCTGTTTTTATTAACCAGTGTTTTACCAGCTATGTGAAAGAGAACGTGCCTTCACATAGGGATCACGTATGCATTAAACATCAAGAAGTGCACAGATAACTCATCTGCAGTGAATAAAATTCCAGAATCTTTACTTGCCCTGACAATGAGAAGCAACATCTTTCTTTTGCACAAAACTTCTGCAAGTCAAATTTTTAATACAGAAGTCTAATTTAAGAATACATTTCTATTGTTTTTCAAATTACAGAGCATCTCCTTAACAAACTGCCTCAGTCACAATTCCCCCCACATATACACTTGCACCCAAAATTCAACTCAAAAACAAGAAGACAGAAAAACAGAGAACTGACTGCACTGCGGAAAGGGGCTGCTTCATTAAGCTACTAAGGAAGATACTGAAATCTCATTTCTGATGTGCCACAAAAAATGTCTTTTACAGACAGTTATAAACCAAACACACACAACACATATTAAGAACCACCCTGCACAGATGACTTGGTTTACCTTTGTCTTCATCTATGTGCTCGTGATTACCATCCTGTCCTTTCTTACACTTAGTGTTTCTCATTCCTGACCTTCAAGGATATAGTAAAATTAACATCTAACAATTATGCAATACGCACTATTCTAAAAGCAGCTAATGAAGAAAAGTAAACTACACACAAATGTACATCTAAACTCACTCTTAACACCAGGAGACACACAAATAATTACTTGTCTACCATCACTTTGGACTCAAGTAATTTTAATCTCAATTATTCTGTTACTAAAACTCCTTCAAAAGATGGGAGTTACAGACCTACTTACAAATGAGTAAGATTTTAAGCCATGGTACAGCATATGACTCACTTCAAGCACCACAAAGCCCAGCAGCTAAGTTTAAGACAAAGGTTACTGATTATAATCCTCCAGTTACACTTGTAAATTGCTTAAGAGAATTCTGATTACAAACTGTTCATTTTTCCCCAAAAAAAAGCTTCTAATAAAGGGTAAGTGAATACATCACTTCTTTGTTTTGCTTTTGGAATGAGAATCTATAGATTGTTAGTTTGTTTGTAAAAAAAAAACCCAAAAACATAAACTTCAGTGTTTGTTTTTTCTTTGCTAAATATACAGGAAAGCTTTGGCAACAAAAAGAAAGCTCGGAACAGATTCATCTATTCATAAATTTCACAGCAGATTCATTCCTTTTTTATAGTTCCTTAAAATACTAATCTGTTTTCAAATCTGCTTCTACAGAAAGAAATACCAATCTGCTATTAACAGAAACAATTATCAGATGCCCTGAAATGCAAAAAGTTCATTAAAAATGTGACAGAATTTTCAGCCTGAACTGAAGCAGACTCACAGTCCACTTCACTACTCTCTGCATATTGCTTTTATTGAGTAAAAAGAAAGAAGTCAAACGAAGTCTCTTATCTTAAAAGTAACACATCTGTGCGGTACCTTGAACTCCAAGAACAGAGTTCAGCAAGATCCTCCCCTCTAAAAACAAAGACATGAGAAGTGATGCAACACAGAAGCAAAGTCCTAATCTGCTTCCTCCCTGAAATCAGTCCTTGGTCACTGGATTTTGTTTGCATGTCTCCTTGCTGCTCTCCAGGGAGCCCTGCACCCAGTGACAGGCACAGACACCCGCCAGCTCTGCTGGGCCAGCTCTCTCAGGCAGGGCAAGTTTTAGAGAAGCAAAGCAACACTGGGACTGTCCTACTCCAGGCACAAGAAAAGCTAGCACTTTGGAAAATTATGTAATTTCTCTATAATGTAATTATATCTTGAATTCTAGCATGTATATGACATCTTCTTTGGGGCAGTTTCGGGACTGCTCATCAGCTCACTTTTACTTCAATTCCACCAACACAGCTTCTGGGCAGCAGTAATTGAGAGAGCTTTTACTTTCTCCCTCCTGCCTGTGGAAAAATAGGTTGCAGAACAACCTGACAGCAACCTTTCCAACTACCACCAAAGTACTACCAAGAAATGCACTGTGCTAAGTATTAGTCATTCCCTTAAAGCTTGAAGCACCTACTTCCTGCAAAATGCTATTCAGAGACCTGTGGTTTTTCGCAGAACTTGCCGAATGGACACTTATTAGCAGTAAAGCTCCTTGATGTGGCCCACAGTAAAGCATCACCCAAGCTTTCAGCAACATGATCCAGGCTTTTGACACTTCCCTTCACAGTGACTGGGGCTTCCACTTCCTACTAAAGCAGAGGATGTGTTTTACCTTTGTGGAACCATTTTTTCCCCATTTGGCTGAACAAGGCAAAATCCAACAAGGTTTAAGGATGATGTATGGCCTTTAAAATGTTGGGAGTGTTTTCATCCTTTTCCCTTTTCATCCTTTATTCCCTTGCTAAGTCCAATAAAAATATAAAACTCACACATGCAAAGGAGGAAGCAAAGACAATAACAGGACGCTCCAAAGAAGAAGGAAGAAAACATCAGAGCTCTGAAGCTCTGTAAACGTATTCCAGAGCTGAAAGATTTTGCAACCTATTAATAACTACTGACCTATCTAGCCACTAGTTAGGAAGATATTTCATCTATTGTTTATAAAGTGCTTTTCTTTGTTGACTTAGCACTATTCAAGACCAGACTTGGCTGGTATCCTGTACAACACTGTGTTTTGGACTATCTTATCTTTAGTGTATGTGATCAGTTTTCTAAGCACAGATAGTTCTAGAGGGGAGGACTGCAGTACATTGTACATAAAGCAGATTTTAACCCCACATCTGTGCATTCTATCAATGCCCATAACTCCTAACATAGCTACATAGGAAAGAGAATTCTTTTTTCACTACTCACACATTTTATCTGACAACAACTAAAAATTTTATTAGAATGTTTTAAGAATTTCAGATTAGAGGAGTCAATTAGCAGATCTCAACAAAACACCATTTTCCAATGCTGCTCTGTAGTAAACACTTTCTTAAGAAGAACCTAATGAAGTTGAAAGCATTGATTTCAAATTCATCTCTCTTGGCCATTGGTGTTCAAAGAAGACCTGGACAAAAACTGCCTAACCCTGCATTTTTGCAGTATTCCAGTACATCTAATTAATACCCTGTGAAGTTAAATAAAAGCCTCCATAAATGTTGGTGAACATGCATGAACATGACATGGTAATTAAACTTTAGAACAATTGATATATATTTCAAATTTGGTTTCTTTGGTTTTCAAAACATACTATTTTCTTGTAATGGATCGGCATTTCTCTCTGAAAAGAACATTCATTTAAGGTAACATACACTATAATTTCTTTTTTGTTTACAAACATGACAGAACTTCTAACATTCCTATTAAATATATTAATTGAATATATACTGCTATGATTTAAAAAGAAACTAAATAGATTCTGGAACATTGATTAATAGAAAGGCACTTTCTCAGTTTCTGTAACACTTAACTTTCAACATTTATCTCAAATTAAGCAATCTGTATCTGTTTGATGATTTGCATTGTGTTCAATGCATAAGCACAAAGCTGCTATACTAACTGCTCTGCTAAGTAACATATACTGTTCCACACATCCAAAGCAACATTAACTAAATACAGGTCTTAAAACAAAACAAAGAAAGAAAAGACCAAACTCACTTTGATCTCTCTGCATACAAAGCACTTCCAAACATCACATTGTTTGCAAATATTGTTTATGGTGTTCTGGCACTTTCTGTCCAAGCAAGACTTTTTGTCTTGCTCCCTGAAAGATGAGTATTTCAAGATGTGCTGACAATTAAAACATACTGGTCATGCTTAGATTAATAATTTCTAGTGCTAAAATACACAGAAGCAGAACTCCAGTAGCAGAAGTCCCCCAGTAGTACATGCCAGTATCAAGTTTTCTTGCTATATTAAGATAGAAGGAGGAATGTACATGCTGAGACACAAAACAAACAATGCTCTTTTATCAGATCATAAAATCCCATTATGTTCCTAAGACATAATGTGAGAAATTCTGATTTGGGTCCATACAGAGCCCAGTTATGTTCTCAGCAGAAATCTGGAACTGCATCTACTGTATTTACACAGATTGGCTCTAAATCCATGCTACAGTTACAGCTGTAATGAAAACCTCTGCAACTGTCCCAAGTTGAATTAATTCCAGGCTCTTTTACTAAAGTCATTAATGATAATGTTAACTGCTGAATGCATAGATCATTCTGCAATCCTAGGCCACCTCTTCCTTACGAAGTGACTGAATACACATTCCAATTTTTCTAGTCAGCACTTCTCTCTCCTTTTAGATGGGTTGTTGAATATTTTACAAGTTGGAGAGCATATGAAGTTCAGCCACTGTTCACCAGAAAGCTAGAATTTCTACTGAGTACTCTCCTTTTGCAGAGAGCATCTCATAACAAGATATCCTTATTTTCACACAGATTACCACAAAGAGTATTTTCCAGTTTATGAATGTCCAGCAGCCACAGAAAGCATCTCTTAACCAAAACACCAAGATATGAGAAGCCACACAGATGGGTTCTCTTACAGCAAATGTTGCTACCACAAAGCTTTCTGGGAAATGCAGAGAAAATCAGGGTTTCAAAGCTGAGACATTCAAACCCACATCAGGAGGGTCAGGCAAACCTACAGATTGAACTGAAATAATTTCAGGCTGGAAGCAAAGTATTTTTCTCTTTTTAGAGCTCCAAAGCACACTGCAGTTTCAGATCTTTCTCATCTATTTAAACTGCACAAAGCAGATCACATATTAGCAGACCAAGTTCATGCTCCCCAGCAATTACAGAGCAAGTGCTTGGGATCTGCCCATCCTCATGGAGTTACTGGCTTCAAGAGCTCTGCTGACCACAACCAACACAATTCACTACCTTTTTATTTCCAAAATTCATCCTACCTCCACTGAAAATTCTGGTAGTTTATTTTTATTATTATTTGATCTGGTTTACCCTGTCCTCCATCACTTTCCCCAATACCAGGAGCTGAGATGGTTTCTGCTTTGTTCACTGCTGAAAGCACAATGCAAATTCCCTCCAAGGACTGCAAGACCTGACAAGTATTCTCAATGACAGTCTGCTGTATCTGTCAGTGTCCAGTAACATCACACAAAATTGTTTATTTAAAAAGAAGAGAAACACCATCACTACCTGCCACACAGTTTAAGACAGACTTTAGTTTATTAATGTTTTTATAGCCAGTGAAAAATGTTTTCACCCAGGCACTTGAGGGGTGGTCATCTCGAGTTTTTTTTTTGGTCAAGCAGTGTCATAGTATTGATTTCTAACATCACAATCAGAATGCAAAAGAACATATCTTTCAAATCATTCTTTGTATAACACAGCATATTATATCAAGGCAAGAAAAAAAATTTTTTTTATAAATTCCTTACTTATTAATTACACATTCTAGTTCTGACTATTTTTTTTCTTTCCTGACACTTGTAAAAGCATTTTGAGACTAGAATTAGTAAGGTGCTAGAGGGCTCCAAACCCAAGTTAAAGCAGATGGAAACACATACTTATATTGCATGCAACATGTAAACCCAGTAACTAAAATGGGTTTACTCAGATGCATCAATTAAAAATGCCTGATTGAAACTGAAACTGAATGTTCAGAACCTCACCTAACTCAGTTTCGGTGTCTGGAAGCTTTACTTGTCCTGGCACAGAACCACTGACATCACAGCCTCCTCTGATGTGACAGCAAAAGTTCATCAGCTGCTAGGAAACTGAAGTTCTTGTTAAGCTGGCAGTATTCTTAGAGGGAAAAGTTACCTAGAGGATGAATACTAGCAAGAGTCTTTCCTGGACACAAAATTCATCAGAATTTCCTCTGCTGTGTCACAATACTGTTAACTATTTTCAGTTCTATGAATTACTGCATCATACCAATTTAGTGCAATTGTAGTCTTTAGACAGAATTTTGTTTACACAAAATGAAAATTTAATCTATCTGCAATGCTTCAAAGTGCCCACAGGTGACAGGGATCTAACTTGGAGTATGTGGGTTTTTTCTTAGGCGCCTTCTTTTTGTTGTGAACAGAAAAACTGGGAAAAATCACCACAGCTGTCAAACCCATTTCTTCAAAAACAGGACAAGGGTTTAACAAAACCCAAACAGATTCCAACACAAAGCCAACAGGAAGATAGTAGGACAGAGTAAGGGCATACCTAGTTGTGTTTAGCTTCCTGAACTGGCAATACATTTACTTGAACAAACCTGAAATATTTGAAATCAACACTAAGAGATCAATCAACAGCCAATGCTACATTGAATGGCATGAAAATCCCATCAGTTCCTCCCTATGTGACCTGCAGAGTGAACTTTTCCTGTCAGCTCCAGAGGCAGCCCCAGCAGCTGGATTGTGAGCATGCCCACAGAGCCAGCCTGCCAGGTGCCACCAGAAGCAGGAAGGATGCTTCCCTCACATGCTTTTAGCAGTGCCACTGTTTGAAGTGAAACACAAACAGCAGACACAGCTTAGGAGCCAAATGACCTCCAGAAGATGGGAACAGGATGCATAAAGGATCCTGCCAGCAAGAGTAAGTTACAGTAACTGTTTCCCTCTTGGTTTCACTCCATTATTTCAAACTCATGATAGACTTCCAGATTTTTAGTTAAGTTTGCGATTACCACACACCTTTGTCCTTTACCTTTATGCTGCTACTTTTTCTTATGTTGCATTTAAGCAGAACACAAACACATTCCATGTAGCACAAACCACTCTTATTGTACTGCATCTTAACCTAAGGACATAAAAAGTATCACTGTTCTGTAATAACTCAATTTCATTTGTGGAAACAACTGCCTTAAAATGTTAAGCTTTTCTTTGTAACTTCTGAAGGAAATAATGCTGTGCCTATAATCATTATCAGCATGGTTTCTCTGTGTCAAGTGCATCTCAATACAGTTAAATTCATTATTTAACATCCAGTATTTAACTACTAATACAGCAGATTTTTTGCATTTAACTAGTCCTTTGACACAGCAAAAGAACTGCCTCCTCCCAAAAGCAAACATTTCACCCCATCCACACAATGACAATACAACAATATTTATATGCGCTCTAATACAGGTTCAAGTGGCATAACAAATAAAACCCTGATATTGAACAGCATCTAAAGTCAGATGAACAGGAAGTATTTGTGTCATTCTATGGTTCTGAGTTTAAGGAACAATGCAGTGTTAAACCACTTATGGCAAAATACCTTGGTTATGACGATTATGCCTCTATGATGATCAAACTTGCTGTTAACTAAGAAAGTTTAAAAAATATGTCCCAGAGAAGCCCTAACCAATATGCTCTTTTCAGACACAAGTTTTTAATTTTAGCTAGGCTTTAATCTACATCTGAATACCCATTTAAATTCCTAAAGAAACCAGATTCAGGAAACATAATCTAAGGGCGTTGTTCAAACGTTGTTTCTAATTAAGGATTTAACACTTGGACAAAACCTTCCAAACAAGGATTGAGAATTTTGCAAAAGAACACAGTATGACTGTAAACTGCTGCCTTGGCTTTCCCAGTGCAGGAAGTGCAGGTACCACACCCAAAATCTTGTTCGGGCCTTTTTTCTTAACTTCTGCTTTTTCTCTTCTTTTTTCCATATAAAGTTCAATAGTAAGTTTTAAAATTTTCTCCTAAACCAGATTCACCAGATATAAAAAGTCTTTGGTCGCCCAAATTATTCAATTCTAAGCACAAAGCTACAGTCCTCCAAAATACATGGGAAAATATTAAAGGGGGATATCAGAAGTTATGTTTTCAGCATTTTATTAGTTTATCTGTCAGTCACATAGAATCTTCCATCCTAAGTATTTGCCTGTAAATATCATGTTTTTACCAGGATCTTGGAGTTATCACATATCAGCCTGACTTGAAAAAAATTGATTCTCAATATATTAGTTGCAAAGCAATGCTATGCTCAAATTGCTCTTACTACATTACTTTAAGGAATAAAAATAGCACTTTACTTGGCTTCAGGGGTTTTTAAGCCCTTCACGAACACTTACATAACTCTTCCCTTTGTAGCCCTGATCATGTTTTATTTTATTTATAAACAGAAGTATCTGTTTCAACAGTTAGATGATGAGCATGTGCATCTACATGTATCTGCCATTCTCCAGATAATATCATCAGTGGCAAAGGAAAAAGAATTTAAAAACTATTTTTGTTAACCAGACAGGAAACCCTACACTTCAGCCTCTTCAAATTAGTGGTAGACAGAGAAGTGTCTTACAGCTTTGCAAAAACAGCATTTCAAACCTTGGAAGTTCAACCAGTTTTCAAAGTTTTTTCCAGCAGTTTTTAAATCCTTCATACATTTAAAAAAAAATTAAGAAGTCATTACACTATATATGAAGAGAGCAAGCAGCATAAAATATCCCATTGAAGAAAGATAAATCTCTGTGTACGATGGGCTGGCTGTTCAGTGTGTGGGAGGGCTGAAGCATGCTGACATTAGCTTAGGAAAATATGCAAACTCTTAACACTTCTGAATGCAAGCAATTTAAAAGCCCACAAACTATCCCCCAGGCAGCCATCTCAAATAGTGAAGTACTAAAACGAAACTAAAATTAAATTTGAAAAAAGCACAAGAACGTCAACTTTCATACTGATTTACTACATTACACACATTGCTGTTTTCAACTTATATTTAGTTATTCTAATACTAGTTTGCTCATTCTACATTCTTTTATACCAGCTTAGTATTTGTATTCCTTAACTCATCAAGTTTTTCCCTTTTAATTTCACTGCCCAAAACCCGATCACACTGCTGAAAGTGGCATATGGCATTACATGAAAAACTGACACAGCCAGGCAAGTGCCTGCAGGGGAATAATTCATCTCTACCAGCACTGATAGCACAGTGCCTGCCCCCACATTACTGCAGCTGGAATCTCTGCAGTAGAGCAGAGCCTGCCACTCCTTCCAGGACTGTCCTCTGGCTGCTGGGGAGCAGGGTCGGCCCTCCCCACTGAGGTCTCTTCACCCTGGTAAAGAATGCAGGCGAGATAGGAGAAAGGGCTTCCTTGACCTATTTCTTCAGCAGCTCTCAGCCCTTCCCCTCCTACACACACATATCTGCACCCACCTCCAAATTACACACACATCCAAGAATCTCTGGAGGTTGGTGGAAAAAAAAAAAGATCTGTAGGAAATGAGACATTGAAAAGTAGCAACATTTTCCTCCACATTTTTGCATCTGCAGAGAAGCTGAAAATTGTAGAGACTACACTGCATTTCTCAGTCTCTGGAGAACAGAAGGGAAAGGTAAAAAGCATCAAAATGCCAATCTTAATCTTAAGATGCAAAATCATTCTTGTCTTAATTGGTTTTTTGTTCATAATTTTCCAACACCCACTCTGTGATAGTGACAGTCCAAACACACAGAAGACATTGTTCATACCCTCAGGGGCTTTCCAATTAAATGCCAAAAATTTGAACACAATGAAATTACTCATTTAGCTACAAGTGGAGGGTTTCAAGATTATAATTTATGAAGGATTTACAGCTAAGCTTGGTGTTTGTACACTAGAGAACTTCAGCCAAACTCTGGCTTATATTCCTTGGCTTTGTCTAAAGGACACAAGTAATGCTCTACCTGCTTTACTTATACTACCTGCTTTTGTCTTCAAAGCACTTACACAACCCTCAATGAAAGACTGATATTTTCTTCTCCTCATCAATCAATCCTATAGAGAAACCAGGCTAGATTAAATGTCCTTTTTAGCTTCGAAATTTCAACAGAAAAGCAAGAAACCACTACAGGGAAGTAGCACTAACCTAAATAGCATACGAGTTAATGAGTTGAGGCAGGGGAGCAGATGTTAAGCTCAATGAAACTTCTGAAGAATATAAAAAGAAAGCTTTATTTTTTAATACACAGAAACTGCATCTAAGCTAAGACTATAAGAAGATACCCAATGCTGTCAAATGACATTTTACCAATTGAAAAATTCTAATATGTTAATATGTTAATTTAATTCTAATACTATTAACAGTATTTGAGACTAAAAATATACACATAAATGAGACACTTTAAGAAAACTTATCTAGTTCATAGCATAATCTCCATAATCACCTGAAGAACAGAGCATGCTTTAAAAAGTAGAGAAACCTAACTTCCTGTGGGCCAGTACTTATTTAGTACCCTTCCAGCTAAAACCAACAGGGAAAAAGGTCAGCAGTATATAAACACTGCATCAGAAGTTATTACTGCTCTTAAAAAAGAAATCTTGCAGACTTCATGTGTTACCACTGATAGAATTATCTTTTTCATCAGGTTCAAGAGATGCTGTACAAAAAAATGTAGAGCAGAGGAAAGAAGTTATCTTGATCAGCGTGTTACACCCAGTGAGTGGCTCAGAGTATGTGGTTAACAAACAACTCTCTAGAGTGAAGAAAAAACAGAAAAAGAAAAAGTGGTGCTTGCTCTGTCCACAACCCTACAGGCAGCTTTGGAAGACTCTAAATCAAAACCTTACCAAAGCAAGACAGGTGACTCTTGGACAAAACTACCAACTGCATTAAACTTGGTTTTGGAATTGGAACCTTTCTAGATTTAAATATTTTGTTAGTACTTTAACAGAGAGCAATCAAACCTCATAGAAAGAATTTTGCATTTCTAAACTAATTCCTGGGCTTAATGCATACAGTTTTTAACTCTACCAACACACAATTAAACTGGATTTGTGGCTTTTTCTTGAAAATTTAATGAATATAAGGCCCTTTAAAGAAAAATAATTTGGAGATCACACATCACTAAGATTTATTATCATTCTGGCAGAAGCAAAATAAACTACAGGAGTTATTAATGCAATTCAACACAACCTATTTAACACCTTCTCTGGAAATTGTATTATCTAGTCCTAGAGCTATATAAGACTTGTTAGCATTTAAAAAAGAAAGAGACAAAGCAACTAAATTTCAAGGGTGTTCCAACAATTATTCTTAGATGGGACAGAAAATGAACTGGTACTTTAAAAGGGTTTTCAAGTAAAACTTTAACAGTCAGGATTGCTTTAGACCCAAACCACAATTCAGTGGTTGACTTTTCTGGAGTTACCTGCAGCCTCCAAGGTGCCTTTCTGTTGTTTTTTTAATGTGCTATAATCAAAGAAAAAGAAGGTGTAGCAAACAGCACCCTCTTAACCACACTGAAACCAATCTGAGTCATCTTCTCGGGAAACTGTGGACAGAAACGCTGAAGACTTTATGTTCACAGAAGCTGTGCACATTGCTCTTCTACTGCTGGCTGCTGCATCTGCACTGCCTTTTGCATCTGCAACCCAGTTTTAATAGAACCAATGCACAGGATATAGAATTCATAGACTGGGTAAAATTTTCAGCTTCATCTCTGCCCATTTAACTCAAACCCACAGTTCAGACTTAGAGGTGTGTATGCACAACCTGTACATGCTTGTGTACTCATAGATACACAGCTAAATATACACTCCTCACAGAGATTACAATGGCACTATTAATTTGGACATGTCCTGTGGAAAAGTTCAGAACCATCAACATTCCAGAAACTCAATTTACTTTTCATGATAGAAGGATGGCAAAAAAAAACACCCTGCAGACAGCCTTGTTCAGTCAATTCCTAGGCTCCAACCCATCTTCCAGCGCCAGCTCCAGTGTAATTTTCAAGTGACAAAAGACTGCCAGGAGAAGAGTAAAGTTGCCGTAGGTGCAGCTGTTGAGCAATACCTTACGTAAGACTGCGCACTTAGGACAACTGAACCACTGCTTTAGTCTTGATACCTAGTAAGGGTGACTCAGCCCAAAGTGCAAAAAACTTTTCACCCTAAAGATAAAGAGCAATTCTTATCCTTAAAATAACACAGTAGTTTTGATAATATCTGTTATCAAGCTGCCCTATGGGTCAGTAAGTGAAAATTTAATACAGAAGGCCCGCTGCTGATATTAAATTGAGCACACATTTTTGCTGTTTCTTGTTCGCTGTTCATTAAGGAATAACACAGAAAAGAATTACAAAAATATGCAACTGCCTGGAAGGCAGTGTAAAACTTTTTTTCTGTAAGGTGCTACTCACATTGCAAGCCAAATTCACAATTAACAAATACCAGGCTGTTAGAATAGCTTAGCACTTCTGTCCCAGTCACTTAGCAAACTCTGCTGAACAGAGGCTAATTCATCTCAAAGTCTTGCGAGAAATGGGTTATGAATTTTCCTAAGTAAAAGCTGTCACATCAACTAGTTACTAATTGATGTTTACTACCCTCAGCACTGCAAAGGACTCGAAGTTATGATCTGGGCTACAATCCCATGTTGGTCTTAAGGGTTTTGTCTCCTCTTTGGAGATTTACTCTGAAAATACAGTAAGCATATATCCTAAACTGTTGAAGGAATTATGAGAATATTTAGGAAGAGAGTATCCTTTTTTTCCTCTCCTGTCTGAGGAAAGGGGTGGAAGATCACTGTTCTAGCAATGCTACTATGCATTCCGGTTGTTTAAAACAGAGTAACAAATATTCATGTAAACTACTCTTAAATCACAAAAAATCCAGAAACCATGTATCCAGTGGGAAACAAAATTTTGATCCACCTATAAATAAATACATGCTAGCACAACTGAGCCTGTAACCAATTCAAGAGCTACCTACCAAACATGAAATGATAAATTCATACTAACTTACATGAAATCTCTTTGGTTTCTACTCAGTGTAAACACCTATGTTGAAGATAATTAGTGGAACAATTGAAGAACAAACTTCTTAACATAAATAAGAAACTGTATGCTGCTGAATTTCATGTATGTATGATCCTTTACAGCTGGAACAGTCCTAGGACAGTGTAATGTCTGAAAAACTGACATTACTTGAGGAGAGCTATGTTGCATTTAAGAAGTTACGAAAAAAAAACTTTTCCAAAAGTTTTAAACTATTTTAACAGCAAAATTCTCAATCATGTCAGATTGTTGCAGGTATTTAGCATCCTCATAAAAACACCTTAGAAAGAGCTCCATGTGCAGTAAGGCCACCTCCATTTTGATTTGTTAGAATAGTTATACATTGGCACAGGAAATTAAAATACAGGAGAACACAGACTACAGCAAAGCTTGAAAAGAAAAAGCTTAGAGATACACAGGTCACATAAAGGTCTTCCTCTCTCCTAAGTCAGCTTCTCCTGCTGCTCACTCATGCAGGGAGATCATAATTTTGCGGCTGTGATATTTCCACGGCAACACTGGTGACAGTGATGTCACAAATTCAGTCCTGACATAGCTTCAGGATCGAGTACAAGGAGCAGATGGGATGCGAGGGAGAAAGCCCCTATTTAAACACAAATCTCTTTCATAAGAAAGAAAGAGGCATGAGCAAAGAACCAGGTGAATGGATCACGTTTTCAAGTATGATATATTCAAAAGATTATCCTAGCATGAAAATCTATTTAAAGGCAAGACCTACAATACAGGGTAACTGTCAAATTTGTTAGGCCTTATAATAAACCAACCTTGAAAGCTCCCTGTTTTGCATGACAAGCCCTGTGCTTCATTTCTAAAGTGGCAGTGAAGACAATACACTTTTGTCCCTTGTGAATTTCCTTTAGATAACTTTAACATTCAGATATATTAATTTGATACATCACTGTGCTCATAATACCATATGTAAATACAATGTCAAGCCCTCACTGGAGTTTGTTATCTGAATTAGATATGATATGAAAGATATTAAAACAAATCCCAGATGGGTCACCAAGTACAACAGGATGGTAACTGGAATATTCAGCCAGCACTTTTAGATTGGCAAAAAGGGACTGTATTTTTGTCTTGATCTGTTGATGCATGCAGGAATCAACACAAGCTCCAGGCCAGCTGAAGACCCCTAAGCCCCTCACCAGTTACACACTGCAGACTCCAAAAAATCACTGGTATCAAACCTCCTTCCTATCTTTGGCCACCCCATGAACCAAGAGCAACTGTGCCCACAGAGATTGTGTCACAGATTGTGACAAAAAGGGGAATAGCAGAGAATGCAACCACAATATTTTCACAAACACAGTCCCCACATTAACTCATGTCATGGTGTGAGGAGATACACAGATTTCTTAAAGATGCTCCTCTCCACAGAGGACAAGTGATAAACTCCAAAACTACCAACCAGGAGAGGCAAGGGAAGTGCCTATGACCAAAATTCAGGTGTAGGCAGAGATTCACAGAGCTGCACGCAAGGAGAAGCTGCTTCTTATGGCAGCAGTGGCAGAAAGATGCACAAGAAAAATGAGAAGTCAAACAGAAGATAAAAGGAATTAAAAGGATATAGATCCATGTTCTGATCACAGAAGGAAAAAGCCCACAGTTTTCAAGCTGAAGACCTGGAAGGATTGCCAACAGTCTAGCTCTCAGGGGACGAAAGGAAAAAAGGGAATAAAATTTGTAGCCTCAAGCTGGGCCTAAGCCAAGATGTGAACAGGCCCCCAGGAAGGGATATTGGGTGGGGGCAGAGACTAAAAGCACAATGAAGGAGGAACAGATCCAAAATCAAGTAGCTAAGCAGGGTTCCCAGACATCATCTATGAAATCACTAAGGCAAAAACTGCAAAAGGGAGATAAAACCAGGCAGAGTGCCATGTGATACAAGCCACAACAATGATCATAGTGAGGAAAGTCCACCTGATTTGCCAAACTACGACAATACCGACAGCAAATCAAAAAAGCAGGCGATAAACTGGAGGATGCTGGCTGGTAACAAAAATAAATAAAAGACCTGAAGACCTACAATTGTTTAGCTTCAACAAAAATGGGCTTTTTTTCCAAACACATTAGGCACATTCCTACGACTCACACTAACAGAAATGCTGTCTGAAATATAAAAAAAAAAAAAAAAAAAAAGGAATAGTTTGGGGCTATAAACTTCTACAGGCCTCTTACTTGTTAAAGTAGTAAACTCTGGAAATAGTATCCTTTAGCACAGTAGGATAAGAAATATAGTCTATTTTAAGATGTAGTTTATTGTTTTCACAGTTGTGATTAAGACACAGCTGTCACAGACTAACATGACTACAATACAACCCCGACAAGACTCCTCCTCTCCCTTTGCTTTTGTAAGGCCAACAACCTCGGATGAGAACATAAACCAAGTTCCCCCAGTGGACTTTCAAGAGGTCACTTTAATTTCAATACTGGAAAGCCCATCTTCTTTTTACCCAAGAGGAAAAAAAAGCCTCTCAGACAACTCTTGCACTACTACATCTCTTTTACCTCATGTTTATAGAGATGTGAAAGTGACGGCTGATACAAGCTCAAGGCAGCTCCCATTGCTGTTTGTATGGTGCAGCAAACCAAGGCAGCTGCCAAACACGAGCTACAAAGAAAGTCTCTTCCTATTGTTTTTCAGAAAATAACTTACTTTATCACACTGATCAAAATTTACATTCCCCTGATAGACAGAAGTCAACTGTTCTTCTAAAATGAAATCTTACCAAAAAAAATCAACATTTTAAGAGTAGAAAATACATTTCAAGTCCAAGTTTTGCAAATATATCATGGAGAACAAAAATATTTTTACAACAGCTAAAATCAAAACATAACAAACCCCCACAACAACTACAAAGTAATAGATTTTAGAAAGCAATAAAATAATCATAGGCACATTCTAACACAATCTCAGTCCAAAAGCAATTCAAAGTATAAAATAACACTAGATTGGGATGCCAATTATTTTTTTCCAGCTCTCATTTCTCTACATAAATATCATAGGCAAAGTGTATTACCTTCGTTTTCTGAAGCTTGACATTTTACTTTCAGTACCAAATCAAAGGTACGTTCTGGATTTTCCCTGGAAGGAACAAACACAACCAATTATCACATACATATTTCAGATCTTATTTCTACTGTTATATCCTTTCCATTCTTTTTGCAGAATAATAAATAAAATTAAAATATCATTAAAACAAAATTAGTACTCAGATTGGTTCTAAGGAAGAACCAAAAAGTCACACTTCCCTATATGGCCTTAAGAAAGGAATAAGAAAGATAAAAAAGCTAAACTGTGCGAATTATTTACATTATATTGTCACTGCCTTACATATCAAATAGCTTTTAAGTCACTCCACCATACCTCATCTAACAGTTGAGAAAAAAGAGCTATTAAGCTCCTTATCAATCAATCAATCTGCAACATTACAGGCAGCCTTTTCCACAGCTATGTCTCGTTTCTACTACGTAGGAATAGCCCATCATTAGACTTCCATTTTAATTCCCTGAGTTTAGCCGCTATCCTTTAAAAGCACCTGATTACCACCCCAAGGCCGAGAATCGTTTGGCTTCCTCTTTCACCAGATATTGATCGCCAGCTGGGACTCTAAAGGCTGAACCTCAGGCGTGATTCACTGCGAGAGCCCTAACTGGGGAGGGCCACAAGCCCGAGCTAGCCAGGAAGGCAGAGCCTCCCTATCTGCAGTAGCCATCAAGGGCAGCTGCGTGTGACGGCCGGCGCCTCTTCCACCTGATGATAATAACAAACTGCATGTGCCAACAGCAATTAACACTCAACCTAATCCCAAACTACATATTCATTGAAACAGGTCTAAATGCCATTACCGTGCCATCCAACCCTCTCTGCCTACCAAGCACACTGCTATTTATATTAAAACAAGCGGTATAACCGCACCCATATCAATTATCTATTCAACCACATAAAAGGCTCACACTAGAACTCCTATCTTGTGTAACACTCCCACTGAAATCAGCTGGAGATTTAGGCATAGAAAAAAAAAAAAAAAAGAAAAAAAGAAAAAACCACAAGACTTGGTTCCAGGTTTCTAGAATGCTTCGCATAAAGCAAATTAAAGCATTGTTGTTTCTTTAAATTAAGTATTGAATGAAATCCAAAGGCTGAGCCAGGAAAAAAATCAGCTGTCACAAATTAATTGATTCAGTTAATGCTTTCACTGACCTCAGCACCATCATCCACTGAGATATGCAATTATAGCCTAATTCAGATTGTGAAGACATAACCTGCCCATATCAGACTCTTTCCCTGCATTTTAAAGCATTTTGTTGGGGAAATCCTGTATCTACTCATCCTGTATATAGAAGATGAAATTCTGGTTTGAGTTATATCAGCATAAATCCAGGACATTGGAGATTTACTCTGGTGTTAAAAACAGTCCATTTTTCCTCTGGCTGGTAAGCAGGTTCAGAATGAAACTGATAAGGCTTGCTTGGTTGAGTCACCTAGAAAACTGAACCACAAAAATACTTCATTTAAAAGAAATGACATCTCCCCATGACATTGCTCTAACTTAGGCCTTGGCTTTATCCTGTCAGGTTGAGTTTTTTTAATGTGAATCAGTTTGCGTTGCAATCACCGAGTGCTTCTAACTCAACTCCTAGATGAGTTACACTCAAAAAAGGCCTTTGAAGTAATACTGCCTTCTGTCTTTCACTGTAGTACTCAAAAACTGCTTTTGCAGGAAAATGCTTCTAAGTTTACTCTTCACATCCCACTACGCTCAGAAGAAGTGTCAAAAAAGTGTCAAACTAATGTGAGAATTGTGGGCCTGTCTCGTCTCTCGTTTCCCTGCCAGCTCCGCGGTGCCAGCCTGCTCAGTGCGTATAGACACGGAGCTGTTTGTCAATTGCCGAAACCCGTGTGTAACATCTTGTCACTTTCAATGTCACCAGAGCAGGCGGCCGCTGCCGGAGGGCAGCCTGGACAGCAGTGCTCCCAAGCACCCAAAGCACCTCTTCTGCACCTGCCATGCCGTAATGACAGAAGGGTGGTCTGCAACCACCATGGCCATAAGCTGGAACACAAGGAGTTTCACCTGGCCGTGAGGAAGTACTTCTTTACACTGAGGGCGGCAGTGAACAGGCTGCCCAAGGACGGCCGTGCAATCTTCCCCTGAAGACGTTCCAAACCCACCTGGAAGTGTTCCTGTGTCACCTGCTCTACATGACCCTGCCTTGGCAAGGCGAGAGGACGGGATGATCTGCAGAGCTCCCTCCCAACCCTGGCAATTCTGCGATCTCCTAAAGGGATGCCTGTAACAGCCTCGGGCCGCGGCGGTCAGGGGCACTGCGGGCAGCTCTGCTGGGCCCCGCGGCCTCAGGACCGCGCTGCCACCCCCGCACAGGCCCTGTTCACCGGGCACAGCCCGACCGGCGCCGGGGCCTCTGCCCGGCCGGGCCGCGCCGAGCGCGCCCCCCGCGCCGCTGCGGACGGGCGATGCCGGGGCCGCCGCGGGGCCGGGAGGCGGCGGGGGCCGGGGGAGCGGGCGGCGGGGCTGCGGCCGCCTCCTTCTCCTCCTCCCCGCCGCCGCGGGCCGGGTCGGGGGGCGCCGCCGCTCCCCCCGCGCCGCGGGTCCCGCCTCGCCCCGGCTCCGGCCCCGCCGCCTCCCGCCCGCCCTTCCCGCTGTCACTCAGCGGCCGCGGCGGACGCGCCCGGCCCCTTGCACGCTCCCGCCGGGTGGGCTCCCCCTCCTCCCGTCCCCGCCCGCCGCACGCCGGGCCCGGCGGACCGGGGCTGCCACGGGGCCTGCTCGCCGCCTGTCCGCCGCGGGGGTTCGGCTCGGCCCGGCCCGCCGCGCCCCACGGCTCCGCCGCGGCCCCGCGCACACAGCACTCACTTGAACCTGCTGTCCATGGTCACATCGCGGGCCCCGGCGGCGGCCCCGGCGCCCCCAGGGACAAGCGCCCCGCCCGGCAGGGGCGAAGGGGCAGCGCCGGCCGCGGAGCGCTGGGCGGCGGGGGCGGCTCAGCGCCGCGGCGGGCGGCGGCCCATGGCTGCTCCGCTCCGCTCCCCCGGCTCGGGCCGCGACTGCGGCGGAGCGGCGGCACCGCCTCCTCCCCCGTCTCTCAGTTCCTGTTGCAGCCGCTCCGGCACCTTCTGGGAACCAGGAAGCTCCGCGGCGGCCCGGGGAGCCGCCGGGGCTGGTGTCACCTGAGGCCGGCGGGGGAGGTGCCCGTGCCCTCCGCGGCAGGTGCGCTGCGAAGCCTGCCCGAGGCGCGGCAGGTGGGCCAGGGCAGCGCGTAGGGACCGTCATGTGTCACCTCACCGGCACCTTCACCCGCTGCTAAAGCCGCTCGGAGATGGGTCCGGCTCGTGTGTGCACTGACACATCGTAGCAGCCCTCTCACGTTCTTTATGCACAGCAGGAAAGGGGAGCTTTTTGTACTAAAGGTCATAAATGTTAATTTAACCTGCTGTAATCTGCTTAGCTTTTTGTTTTATCGAGTGCTAAACAAACACTATCCCAAACTGCTGAAGAGCTGGTGCAGCAGGGACGGCTGGAGCAAACCCACCGTCCTGTAAACACGCATAAAAAGCTTTCAATCTTCGAGTGCTTCCCTCGAGTTTGGAAAGGAAATAAAAATAACACCGTCCTTGAGAGGCTTCCAAGTCTCATTCATCTAAGAGGCACTGAGCAGCCAAATTCCCACCTACACCAAGTTTCCCTCACCAACATAGTAACACTGCAATGAAAAAGTGCATAAAATAGATTCTGTGGTACTGGGCCAAAGAAAAAACGTCATTCTTTTCACTCTTCCTCCAGAAGCTAATCATCGTATCAACAGTTGAAAAGATGAAAAAAAAATTCAAGCCAATTATATATTAAACACATAAAACAGCATTAGTGCATTACTAGGGCTGAAAAATCAAATATTCAAAAGTCAGGAAATTACAAATATTAACTTCTCCAAACCAATATTGTTTTGGCTTCATTGCACATCCTATACAGCTCACAGTACATAGATTAAATAATAATAAACTGTATAGATGTGCAACAAAAAGAACTGAATGTTGTAGCAGTAACCTCAGCTCGGGGATTTTCTTGGGTTTCAAGTACTTGCTTTCCCAAGCCTCATTCTGTGGTAATTTTTGGCTGTGTTTTAGCAGCCAGTATTTGCAACTCCCACTGAAGTAAATGAAATTGCTTGGGGCTTTGTATCCTTAACATATAAGAACACACTACATGTAGTTCAGGAAAACTTTTTTTTAGGAAAAAAATAGTTAAATGTGGATTTTTTTTTGTGTACCATGAGAGGCCCTCACAGCAGGCAGCGTTAATTCACCCACTGTTAAATTGAACTTCTCTGGTGGGATCAGTTTGGACTAAAGAGCCAGGAGAGAAGGGAGCAATGCCCATGTCTGCTCTAGCAAGGGGATAGGAAGAGCAAGGCTTCCAGCACCCAGGGATGTTACAGAACCAAAAGGAGAAGAAGCACACAGCGAAGGATGTGTAGCACAACCACAGTCATGTCTGTGCCTCTGTCTTTCTGCCTGCCTCCCTTCTACCCTCCATCTCTCCTCCAGACCTACTGCAAAGCACACAGAATTTGAAAGTCTCTTCTGAAAAAAAAAAAAAAAAAAAAAGGCCAAAACTTTAACAAGATTGAATTTGGATCAGATAATTATCCAAATATTGAGACATTTTACTTGTGGAAAATTTCCATTTGAGGTGTACAAGAAAGAAGAGAAAAAAAAAAAAAAACAACATCCCCCCCAAGAAAAACCCCGGGATTTCAGTAAATCTGTATTTTGAATTACAGTAAATATTTTATCAGTCTAGTGTGTGTTTATTTCTCTCTTCTCTTAAGCTGCTGATGCTTGCCACTTTTGCAGACAGAGGAGTAGTCTGGCGGCTTGTCAAGCTGATCTACCATGCAATTCCAGCCACTCCTGGACTGGGGTCTGTCTTGGCAGATAGGACCATTGGGTCCCTTAGATTTCACTTTATCATAATTGGAGAAAAAATACGTAGGGTTTCTTTCCCAAAATAAATACATGCCTTGTCACTGGAGTAACTGACTGCATGCAGTGACTAAACCTTGCCTGCCTGGAAGAGCAGGAAGAGTAGAGAAAGTTCAAGTTTAAAATAGAAGGCATAGGAGAGAACACCCTGTTGAGATGAGGCTCACATCTCTCAGAGCTATTATTTCAGACTCTGTGAAAGCTTAAGCAGACATCTCTGCCCAGGTTACACTTAGTTCATGTTTTCAAGACTGTTTTGCAACCACAGCATCTTCTTATGAAAGATGATATTTTGGGAAAGTTATTGGTGTTTAAAACCACCTCTTGCCACTGCCTTGGTTTCAGCTTTTTCTTGGAGGAGAATCAAGGAAGAAGGAAAAACTGAAAGCAAAACCTCTAGATATGCAGAAAATTGATTAATTTAGTATGTTCTGGAGCTGTTAGTGTAGTTTACTTTACTCTGGTTTTCCATTCTAAATTAGAGCCATGAAGCAACTGATACTTGGACTTTTCAAAATCAGCTGTTCTACGTGTAAGCCAAAAGACACAAAGCCTTTCTCTTTATGTTTTGCATAACATGAAAATGGCTGACCTCGACCTAAGTTATGTCTAAAAGATTAGCATAGGAACTGATAGAAGAGGATATGCTGGAGGTGGGGTAGATGAACATTTAGGAGCAACTGAAAAACAGGTAACTTAGAGATGAAGAGTCCTACTCAATCTTCCATTGTAGTTTACCAGTGGTGAATATTCATTAGTCATCTTTTTACCAGTCTAATAATGTAAAGGAGCTTTAAAACTGATGCAGATACTTACACAATTCAGCTCCTACGTACTGGCAGTAAAAGAGGTCTCATATAAATTGAATTGGACCTGCAAGCCTTAATTTTCTCCCAGATTTATTAATGCTTTGGAGTTAGAGGTTGAAAAAAATATCCAAAAGTCTACTTGGTCTGAATCGGACAAGAGGAGAATGGAAGTGCCATCGGGGCAGCTCCATCTCAAGGATCATGGAATGGCCTACATTGGAAGGAACCTTGAAGATCATATAGATCCAAGTTCCCTGTCTTGGCAGGGACACCTTCCCCTAGACCAGGTTTGCTCAGAGCCCCATCCAACCTCACCTTGAAAACTTCCAGGGATGAGGGCATGCACAACTTCTCTGGGCAACCTGTGCCAGTGCCTCACCACCCTCAGAGCAAACAATTTATTTGTAATACTTAATCTAAACCTACTATCTTTCATTTTGAAGCCATTCCCCCTTGCCCTGTCATTACACGCTCTTGTAAAATGTCCCTGTCCATGTTTTTGTAGGCTCCCTTCAGGTACTGGAAGGCTGCAATTAGGTCACCCCAAAGCCTTCTCTTCTCCAGGCTGGACAAACCCAATTCTCTCAGCCTTTGCTCATAGGAAAAATGCTCCATCCCTCTGATCATCTGGGTGGCCCCTTCTGGACTCCAGCAGCACCTTGCACTTGGCCTTACTAAACCTCATGGGATTCCCAAACCTCATGAGATTTGTTATCAGTCAAAAAAACTATAGAGCATAGTTTGTAGTTTACAACCAAGCTCAGTATGGACACAACAGGAGATGTAGATGAAAAACACCAAGCAAAATGCCAAAACAAGCATCACATCCTTTCTGTTAGCAATCTGCCATTCTCTGCCAAATCAAAACCATGTGGATTTGGGTCTATAAAAGTGGTGCAAAGCAGGGTTAAGATCTCCAAAAGGGAGATGAGAAACAGACAAAAAATTGCCACACATCTTGTCACTTGGAAATGGTAGAGCAAGGAAGAGAAGTTCCACAAGAAGCCAGTTACTTTTTTTAAGTTGATACCACTACATTCACACATGTAGTGATTTTCTTTTAGCACAGAAGGCATAAAAGGGAGAGAGGGAAGGCAAAAACACAAATCCTCTGAAGAAAAAATTATTCTGTTCAGTTTTTAGCATGGGGGAATTTGAATCCTCCTAATGCAAACTGCAAGCACCCATGCTTTCTGCAGGGAGATTCACAGGAAGTACCCTGCAGAATTTACCCTACACACAAATGCCACCCTGTGAAATGACAGGGTTTGGAGATCACTGACTGAATCCAACTCTGTACAGATCCAAATCTCCCACCCCAATTAACTCCAGCAAGGCTTTGAGAGGTAGAAAACACTCATCATCACCATAAGCTGGAGCAGACATATTGCGAATTAAGGAATTTTAAATATCACAGAATTCCTCACTTGCCAGGTACAATTCATTCAATAGTAAAGCATACCCCTAATAAAGTGATCTTTCTCTTAAGTGCTCCTGAAACCCATAAAGGGATTTCCTTCAGAACATTGTTAGCAGAGCTTGCTGAAAGACATGTTCTCCCCTGGGAACACCAACGGGTTTGTCAAAAATGGCAAAATCAAAACCTGTAAGTTTCCCACTCTATGGCCATAATAAATATTTTTTAGAATACTTTGCTATAATCTGTAGTTTATACCTTGTACCAAGAATTCTCCACTCACCCCTGAGTGTACTTGGGTCTGTTTTAGTCCTTGTTCCTTCAAATAAGTTACAGTAGGTTTATGTTATCGCAGATGCTATCAGAACATCTCCTAACAACATAATCACCTTGTCACACCTCACAGACTTGAAAAGCATCTCTTACAATGAGAGCTTACGCTCAGCCCCATTTTAATGGGGTTGGAGGTTTGGGGGTGAATCTTACATACACCCATTCCCAGTTGTAAATGAGTGACTAGATCATTTCCCTTATGCAAAGCTTTCCAAACTACCAAATTCACAAACATCAATTTCCCTGTTAAACTTAGCCATAATACTGTCATGAGACAATACTTAAAGACAAAATAAACACCACATACCTACATTATGTGATTTCATCATTCAGTTTCTTTAAAGATGCTCTCTTTCAAGATTTGAAATAGGTCTCTTTCAAGAAGCCTGTAGAGTTTATTAACTAAATACTATAATATATATATATTTATATTATATTATTTATATATTAATACTAAATAAATAAACTTCAGTTTATTAACTAAATATATATAGAATATACATGTCTACAAGTATTCCACATTTTCATTGACTCCTTGCATGATCATACAAACACCTTTTTTAACCTTTCAATGTTATTTATCCAAAAATGCACTGTAAAGGGCTCTAAGTTTTCCTGCTTAAGAGCAGATGATGATTTAAGGTGGACATGACCAAAAATGATACCTTGCCATGGCTGGGTAAGGACTTTCATGTGATGCTTGTGCTAGGTTGTCATTAAGGTTCAGGGATGCTGCATTCCAGCAGCTGTCACTGTCATTGCAAGGGCTAACCTGCCCAAACTCACACACCCAGGTAAACACACTCATTAATTAATCAGTGGACTCCCGGGCAGAGATCATTGCTTAGATGGAAATGAGGATTCCCTGGCTTTCTAATCAATGTGTCCTCCCAACAAGACTGAGATAGCACATCTTCATAATCAGGTCAGCTTTAATTACAAGTTTAACAAGGGAGATGGGGGAACTTTTATGAACATCATACTACAGAGCTTTGAGAGATAAGACACTCAAAAACGTAAATGTTTATGATACAGCTGTATTAGCTCAGCATTTGGTTTACTGGTAGTATTTGCAAATCTTTGCAGTCTGATCCATAATACCTTTTGTTTGTTAGATAGATTTGCATCATATTCTACAGAAGACGTGAAGTATGCATTTAGTAAATATTTAAAAGCCTTTGTAAAGTTTAACCAGACATTTGCTTTACCTATGCAGTCTGGATGCTTTATCAATTGTTTTGATGCAAATTATTTTAGAAATTAAACATAAGTAATATTTCTATGCATATTAACTTCAATTCATAGACGATTTAGAAAATTTGGGTGGATTCCTATTTTCTGTTTCTAATTTATTTCTAATTCAGAAGTGACAGCTGGCAGAATCTAACAGTAGAATAAGCCACCTTTCAGGTCTGCTGCCCAAATCCAGCCTTCAGCCAGCAAATATCAAGCGCTTTCCAGTGGATGCTGATTATTCATAGGAGTGTTTGAAAACAAGGGGTGGTCTTTGCCCAGTTCCAGTTTAGATGCGAGTCAGATACCTTGCAGCCGGCCTCCCTGTTAGGAACTTCAGAGAAACTAAAGATGGAAAAAAGAAAGAAGCTGTTCTTTCCTTTGCATAGAAAAAAAAAAAAAAACAAAAAACTCCAAGAAAGTTTCAAGAAATATTTCTGGCAATATTAAGGGAATATACCAAATTCTTTCCCACACTTAGTGATTATTGTGGAGATTTTTTCAGCCCAGCAGACAGTTTGCTTAAGGAATAATTTTTTAGTGAAGCAGCAGGGTCAGGCAGCATCTTTCAATATGCATGGATTCAGGAGAAGGAAATCACTCATTCAAGTCATTTGCAAGTAAAAGTTTCTTACCAGATTGAACGCTTTCTTGCTGAATAAATTCAGTTCTTCTCTTTAGGCAAGAATATACTCCTCATACTTCTCAAATGTATATTTTAAATGCTGCAGGTTGCAGGCTACCTGATTAATATGGTACTCATTAAAACTATGATGGAGCTTTTTTAAAAAGGTCTTTTCAAAGCAGTATGAAACTGATTTTTGTTATCAAACATAAAAATTTCATATTCTTGTAATCTTCTGAATGTGGACTTATTGTGGTAAGACCAAATGTACACAAAATTAGGAAATGAACTTTATTAAAATGAAGATATGTTAAAAGTCTCTAGGCTGCTTTAGAAACTCTGTACTGTGTCTACCAAAAAATTTCAAGCAGTAAATCAAGGAATACTAAATATTAAAAGAACAGTTTCCAGCTATTCACTTGCCGTGGATTAAGGCCCTATTTATGCACTGGCATACATATAAAAGAGTATATACTGAAAGAAGTTTAAATGAAAATTAGTTATAAAAAAGCCAGTCTCTCAGCTCTACAAACAGTATTTAATTTACAAATAGCCAATAGAGACAGTGTATTTTTATATTTACTTGCATTAAAAGATTAAAAATCACTGTATGGTTTCCTCTATCAAAAGATCCTGCAGAATATCCCTGACCCTCTTCTAATGTTGTGGCTGACATAATAGGGAGTCCCCAGTGCCAGGTTCCTTGGCCAGTGATTTGTCCTCATGTTTTGTTGAGGGTGCTTTGCTCATAATTAATTCCATAAGGTAATTTAGCAATGTCAACCTTTCTTCTTAGGAATAAGTAAATTCCCTCTAACAATTTTTTTTTTCTGTAAAGGAAAAACTATACCCCTGTGTAGTGTATGAATCCTCATGTAGGTATATGGCAGGTATTTAAGGAAGACTTCCTACACTGCTGTTTCTTTTAACACTTTGTTATGCAACTGGATCACAGGTAAATCACTGAAATATCAAATACATCTTCTGCAGGTTTCTTCTTGCAGATGTGTAAGGACAACAGACCCAGTTCCCATTGTGCTAAATAGCTACAAATACTTCAGGCAGGTGGATTATCCTGTATGCATTTGCCATTTTTGATTCACCACTGCATCAGATACCAAAGACAAAAAGCGGGATGGGAAGGTTCTCAGCACAACGGATGGGAGTGTAGTCCCAGTAATTAACTAATACCATAAACTTCCATATTTAGCAGTGTGCTTGCTGAAGGAATTCTTGAGTTTAATAGCTAGGTAAAATGAGAGCAGGAGAAGGAAGTGACATCTCCAGAAGAGCAAGGCCAGTGGGCTGTCCGTGGGACAGTACAGCCCCAGTGCATTAACACAGCTGATGGCTTTATTTACTGGAGTTAGTCCTGCTGCCCACCCTAACCACTGGAGCTGTCCATTCAGTTTAAGAACAGAAGAGTGGTAGGAACACCATACTGTTTGCATTTGAGAGGTTGTGCCTGAGAGAGTTCAGAAAGATGACAGCAGAGAGCCTGTGGAGCCACATCACTGTTTTATTTCAGGGCTTTGCTCCTCAGCGGTGGTGAAGGGAACAGGGCTTGTAGCAGTTCTCAAATGTTGCTGTACATCTGCCACAGAATCAGGCCATTTTGTTGTCAGAGTCCCAGGCAAACACAAAAATTAAATCATATTGATATGACTTATTTTGCACAGAATTTTCCATCTGTTGCTCTTCCCAACAGTTCCATTAGAAAGTTGTATTGCTTCATATTCTATTATTAACAGATGTTGGAGCAGAGTAATGTGTACGTGTGCCTGAGAATTAGAAATGTTGCTAAGTACAAACCTCTGTCCTCAGACTTGGATTTTAACACCATACCAAAGCACCTTGCTGCCATGTGAAATCCCACTAGTGGGATGGTCCCCTCCCCTCTGGTTCCTGCTCAGAGCAGGCTGCTTGGGGCCTTATGCAGGTTGGCTTGGAGCATCTCCAAGGGTGGGGGACACTGCAGCCCCCCTGGGCATCTTACTCACTCCAGTGTTTGACCACCCTCTCAGCAAAAAAGAAAATTACTGTCCCAAGTCAAAATTTCTCATATTTCAACACATCTTTTCTGCCTCTGTCCACCTCTGGGAAAAGTTGGGCTCCATCTTCTCCTCACCCCCCTCAGTAGCTGCATACACCAGGGGGGTTCTCCCTGGAGCCACTTCTTAGGGCTGAACAAGCACAACTCTCTCAGAAACTCCAGCCACACAATATCCTGGCAGCCTGCCCCTGGCCCTGCATTAGTGTTCCATTTTCTTGTGATGGGGAGCCCGAAATGGGGCAGAGTAAACAAACAAAGGGACTAATGCCTCCCCTTCAGAGGCTGCCTGGCCTTCTGCTCACAGAGCTTGGAGTGCTGTCAGCCTCCTTTTGCTACAAGAGCATGTTGCTGACTCACAGTCAGCTCCTTGTCCACCAGGTCCCCCAGGTTTTATTCTGCAGTACTGATTTCTGCACAGCAAATCCCCAGCCTGTAGTGCATCAGGGCCCTGATTCAACTCCCCCTGCCAGGATTTTATTTGTTCAGGAGTTTATTTGACTGAGTTCAAGGTCAGCCTTTTTGCTGATCTGAGCTATTTGTTGGGAATAAAGCTAGAGGCAACCTCAGCAAAGGCCTGCCTGCCTCTCCATCCCTTGGGAGCTGCTTTCAAGCTGAGGCTCTTGCACTTGGCCTCTGCCTGAGCAACACTGCAGCTGTGCTGCAGCTGTGTCAGTGCCCAGGCTCCTACCTCCCTGATCCTGACCTGCTGGCTTGATTTCCTGGCTTGACCTTGAACCTGCCTCATCACAACAGACTTGCTGTGTGGTCACTGGACCCAGGCTGACTCTGGCCACTCTTTCCAGGCATATAAGCACAAGGCCTTTTATACCCTTTACATCATTTGCTAATTTCAACTCAGCTTGAGCACTGGGTTTTGCAGCTCTTTCTCTGCATGCTCAAGAAGTGTCTTTGTAAACCTTCTGGGCTGCCACCTCTGCTTCCTCCTTCAGTGTGCTCCCTGTGTGCATCTGAGCTGGGTCAGGAGTCCCCTCTCCACCCATGCTTTTCCACTGTTACTCTTGATTTACTTTCCATGTATTGCAATAGACTGCTCTTATGCCCTAAGGAGGTTGTCCTTGAAGACTGACTCGCTCTCCTGGGCCCTTATTCCTCCAAGTCTGTCTTACATGGGAATTTGCCAAGTCTCATGGTCATTGCAGCCAACCTTCACCCTTTCAACCAGGTCTTTCTTTTTGTGTGTAATGGGTCCAGCAATCAGTTCAGTCATCACCTCCTACAACAAAATGGCCTCCTGGATTGGTTGTGCATGATCCTGTCACCATTCTAGTGGAGAGGGCATTTGAAATTCTCTATGAATGCCAGGGCCTGTGATAAAGAAGCACTCAAAACAGGATGAAGCAAAAATTCATCTTCATGCCCACAACATGTTTAGACTACAAATATCCCTGCACACACATGTGATACCAAAGAGAAACCTCATCATGCACACTACAGCGTGAGTGGGAAATGCAGCTTAGAGCTGTGGTGAACCGCAGTCAGCCAGACAATGGGGATGGACATGATGGGACTGAGCCTAAGGCCTCAGGACCAAGCAAGAGGGCTTCACCTTAAGTCCTGATTTTGGTGTTGACCCTAAAGAAGGAGAGGATCACTGCATCCTTATCACCTCCACTTCCTGAAGTAGTTAATCTCTTCATGTTTCTATCCAAACAGCATCAGAAGTAGCACATGAGATCTGATGGACTATATTGAAATACGATAGTCTTGAAATCCTCATTTCCAAGGGTCAATTTTTTTATTTCTCTTGCAATCTCCAGAGAAAACAAAGCTAAAATTCTTCATTCAAGGGCTTTTTACACATTAAAATGCAATTGCACTCTATAAACTAGTCCAAGGACATGCTCTTTCTGCTCTGTTATCTCCTCGGTTTCTTTGATGCCAATTGTTAAATGTGGTATTTGTATACAGGTATCTATGGCAAGGCATCACTGACATGAAGTTCAAAAAGCATTATGAAAGCTGTTATCTATCATTCATGGTTTGCTCATCACACCTAGTATTGCTTAATTACGCTCAATTTATATATATAAACAGGGCTGGGCCTGTTCTACAGGGTACAAACCAGGCAATCTGAAATATGCCAAGTGAAAGCATTTCAAAGATCATAAAAAATATTCCTGACACCCGCATTTACACTTTCAAGTACATTCATTGCTGTCACAATCAACTGCAATTGTTTGTTCCACTTTTTCTGAAATATTCTGGACATTTTTTTCCCCTCACATAATGTATAGTAAACTTGGCAAGTGGGGAGACACGGGGAATAGTTTTACAGAACAATATGTCATTTTTCTTTTTCACAGAACATATGTCAGGCACCAGCAGACTCAGGAGATGTAATCCATATGAGAGTTCCTCTAATGTGTTACAAAATACAGTAAGAATCTTGCAAAAGGAGTTTCTTTCTTCTGTGTATACGCTTGGGATGACAATGAGCTATAATCAAGCATTTAGTACACTTAAATTAAAAAAAAAAAAAAAAAGAGATAAGAAAAAACTCCTTTCCACAGTAAAACTATAAGGTATTTCCAGGCATTAGTTAAGTAAATAAAACTTGTTTTGAACTGAAGGACCTCCTTAAAAGACTTCAAGTTTAGCCTGGAGACATGATATACTGTGGTTCTGATGTTATGCAACTTATTTTCACTTTTGGAATGTACAGACTGACTGAAAATCACGTACAGTACGGAGTGTGTTATCAGTCTTCTCACATCATAGAGGTTGTTTTTGTGATGGATGCAGTAGGGGATTCTTGAAATAGTCTAACTGCAGTGCCCATGCACTTACCCAAATGCTTGCAATTGCCATTGCTGTTTTCCTGAGACTGCCTCTGTTAAATGTTATCACTGAAAAATTTAAATTTCTCATCATGCAGTCATCAACTTGTAACAGCAGTAACCCAGAGAAGTAATAACATACTGTGTTTTATTGCAAGATGATTTCTGGCCTGCTGAGGAAGTCAACCAATATTTTCAACAAATCTGGGCATTACCCATGACATAAATCTTCTTTCATCACACATATGGCAGAGAAGCAGTCATCCACTGCCAGTAAAGATGTTTGTCTTACCTGTTTTGTTGTGGACTCATTCAGAAACAAAGAGAGCAACCTCACTGTACTTCGCAAACCAAACACTTGCAGGCTTTCACTCCCTGCAACAGAAGAATCAGCTCAAACCACCTTTAATGCAAGCAACAAACCAGCATCCCTCCAGTCCATCTGCTGTATGCAGCTACACAGGAGATCTGCATCACTCAATTACTGAAGTATGGCAGTTCTGCTTCTATAGCTACTCTTTTGCTAAACTCATCCTGCACTTTAAAACCAAGCACTAACCCCGGGTGCATTAACTAAGGACAGGCAAGGGATCCCTCTTTCCTGGTGACTGTTCACAGTTATGCATCTAAGAGAAAGCATTCTAGAGCCAGACCATGAAAATGTCTGCCAGCAGACAATGCTCTTCTTGATAGCATAAAATTGAAATCTACAATCTTCTCAGAGCTTTAGAAGAAGCTGTATTGAAAACATCTGTCCTGCAGCTGGATTGCAAGGCAAATAGGATCCTAAACAAGCACTGGTAGACCTGTGACCTGCAAGGCCACTGTGCTGCCTTGCTCCTCTGCTGTCTTCTCCTTCTAACACAGGGGATTTACCTCTGCAGAACCATAAAGGAGCTAACTAACAGGTGCCTGAGAAAGAGACAAAGGGGCCTAAAGGATGAGTACCAGTGGTGGAAAATTTCTTAAAGGCCTCTGACAAAAGAGGTTGTACATTCTTGTTTCCATATGAAGCAGGATGCTTTTCTGTGACAAGCAGCAGCAATGCCGTTTCCTACTTCTGTTTCAACAGAAGTATCTTCTTCAAAAATATCTTCAATGTGTTGTGATTAACTTACCTTAAAATGCTTTTCTCTGTCCTTAGCTCTTTAGATTTTACTGCCTATTCATCTGTGTCTATAAAATAGTTACAATTTGTAATTTTTTTTTGTCTACAATGTTAATAAATTACATTGAGAATGTTAATTAGAATTCTATATTTTCTTAATATTCTCTGCAACCACTTTTGGGGTAAGACATTTATATTACTAACTGGTTTTGAAATTTTCAAATTTTCATGTCCAAAAAAGGAATTGTGATCTGATTGTATTCAGTTCAACCTTGTCTATTCTAGTTTCCCAAATATCATCAAAATAATTTTCTTTGGACTACTTTTTTCTACCACATTATGTTTTCAAGTTTCTTCTTTTTGCAGGGAGTTAATTTTCTTCAATGTCCAGCACTATTTTTACTATTTCTTAGCAGCTCTGCTGCCACTTGTTTATGAGCTCCATCATCTGTGCTCTTGCCATCAACTTTCTCCATGTTGGACTGAGGCACGCATCATCCCTTGAGCACTGGGATAAAGTCATGTTTTCCCATTAAAAAAAAAAAAAAATCAAGTTTTCAAAACCTTTCATTCACTAGCTTGTATATAAACTCAAATTTGAGAATAATTGATCTTGAAATGTCTGGCTGAATATACAGCCTGCCTGAAACAAGAGCAGGAGAGCTCCCTCTGTCCACTCCCATAGTTTGTGTGAATCCATGTGGATCCAGCAGGAGACTGATTCAGTGTGTCAGGGGTAGGGGATGGAGGGAGACCTGCACATCCACCCAGACAGAAACACAGGGTCCTCTGCTGTGGCTGAGAGCATTTTCCGGGAAAGAGAGAGGAGTGTGACGATGTTAAACCAAACAAGAGAGGAGAACACAAAGATCTCTTTGTCAAGTTTCCAAGACACAGTTGCCTTCATCCTTTCTTGGTGTGCAGAATGCTTCCCCTGGCCTCCTAATGAAGCTGCCAAACACCGCCCTCTTAATATTTCATGCATCATTTCACTGCATAGACCTTTCTGTCCTTGGCATTTGTCCTGTATCAGTTTTTATCCGCTGTATCCTTACAGTCCTGGGGAGTAACTTCACCCATGAGGCTGCTGGTACAGAATGCAGTGCTGCCTCTCCCAGTGAATCCAGGAAGGTTTTACCCAGGGGCTTCAGGCTGTAAGAATGAATATGATCTTTTCCATGGGTGCGGCGGCCTGACCAGATTCTCTCAGCAGGGAACTGCAGCCCATAGAGGATCATTACCAGTTTGTTTTCCAAGTGTTAGCATTAAAAAAACCCAAAAAAACCAAAAAAAAAAACCAGAACCTGAGAATTCAACTGATAAGCTTAGCAACCCCCTAATCAGCTGCTTGTATCAGAATTATAGAGAGCAATCCAAGCCATGAAGTGGTACAGGTGCCAGCGTTTCCGCCCGTCGCGCCTTCCGGCGCAGCCACAGGAAGCGCTCTGGGCTCGCTCAGATGCGCTCTGTCACCAAATGAGTCACTGTGGTCTTTGCCTGTCTGCCAGTGCAAGTTCAGGCCGAGGGGGTTCTCTTCATTTTCACCTTGCAAATGCACGGAAAGCTCAGCGTTATGTTGAAAATAAGCTTTCATTTTTCAGAGCAGCTTCACGTATCTTAAAATCCACTTAAAACCAAAATAACAGTCTGTAATTAAAGGCAAGGAGTAGACATGTTGAAGGAGACAGATCAAGCCCCATATCATTCATACCAGCCCATCTTCACAAAAGTCAGGTAATTTATGCCAGCTGATATTTTGGCCTTGCATTTTAAGCTTCCAATAAGAAATTAGGAAAACAATACTGAGAGCAATCAAGAGAGTTATAAAAAAGATTTGAAATTCTTATATTAAGATTTAATTTCTTGATTTTTGTATAAAACCCAAATGTTTACTAATCAGGTCAAGGCATGTGTCTATTCAGGAGCCATCTCAGTATTGTTGAGGAATTTGGCAACATTCTCAGATCGACTTTCTTTTGTAGCACTTATTGCCAAAATGCTTTGTCATGTTCCAAGAAATGTATATTTCTTGGATTCGTTGTCCCAGCTGGTTTATTGATTCCATGGTTCTCCTTTCCAAATCACTGTTCCAGCTCATTGATAATTCTATCCAGTGCTGGTTACACAAAATGTTGTTGAAAGTCCTCTGTACTTTGAAAAGCCATGTGTTGACCAGTATTTTTAGTTAACAGATATACTCAGCCAAGATGACAATCTCCAAATTTTCTACTTCAGTGTTTTTTCCGCAGAAGGCAATGAGCTGTTTGCTGCCATAAACTCTTCTGTTTTGCCCATAGTTATGGCCACAATCCATGCTCTAAATCACTGTCTACATTATTTTAACATAAATCCTCTTTCAAATACCCTTCTAATTCAATGGCATGCTGTAAATCAAATGCACACTATTATAACTGCCTTGAGACTCTACTGGAGCTCTTCAAATATACTCTTTAAAAGCACTGACTTTATGGCAAGCTTCAGGGTAAATTTACGGCATGATACACAAAGACTTAGTCACAGGATCAAATTCTGCATGCAGAGAAGCTTAATGGCTTTGTCTTCTCAAACACACAGGTGGTTCACTTTAGAAATATATATAGTCCCACTGAAGTTAATAGAATTATGTGTATGCTTAAGGTTAAGTATATGCATAAGTATTTTCAGGAATATTTCCAGTATTCCCAATTATCTAGATAGCTGCATATTTAAAATCTTACCTTTGTAATCTGCCATATATTTTTCTTTCAAAGCATTTCATGTGCTTTGGTGGTGACTGGCAGATTTTGTGGTTAGCAAAACTTGACAAAAAAAGAATCCACTAGCTCAGATCATCGAGAGCTTAGCTACATTGATCACACTTACTCTAAGAAATGGACCTGGGTGACAGCAGTCCCACGTGAACAGTCCCAGGCTCAGGTTTAGCACTATCTCAGTTTGCTGTTGCACTTTAGGACACAGAGGTACATTACAGGTTCGCAGCTCTTTCTTAAGCCAAATCAAATACAGGCAAAGGCTCTACCCTGCCTTTCCGCCCCTCCCTCCTCCTCAAAAAAAAAAATCAACACACACCCCCCCCCAACCCCACAATAAAATATAAAAAACCCTCAATGTGACCTCCATCCTTCTCTTTTTGTCCCCATTGACAAGAGAAGGCTACTTTTGCCAGGCAGCCTTGGAGTGATGCTTCTTTCTCCGCTTCATATACGTGCCTGAGGCTTTAAACCCTGTCTACCCAGCTGATTAGAAGGGATATCAGGCTGACAGCCACGATGATGAAGACCAGGAACAGCATGAGTAATAGTCCTCATGGTTTGATATAAACTAATATATCAGATTACCTATTTTTCAAGAGATTTCTACTGCTGCACAGCAAATCCACTTTGAAACTGCAGCTGGTCTCTGGGCACACGATCACATGAGCAAGCCAGGACGAGTCCTGAACAACTGTGGTGAGGAACAAACAGTTCACACTTCAAAACACAACTTTCTGATCATTTTGTCAGGAATAATAGGCTCTGTAATAGACAGGACATACTGAAAAGGCTAAAAAAGTTAAACTGACTAGTATTTCTATAGCAGTTTTGCTGTAGAATAATCCAAGAGAAAATGTCTCAATGTACTTGTTTTCCAAAGGGGTCCCAAAGGAGGAGTCCAGATTGCAATTCACGTCTAGATTGTCTGATTTATGAAGATCCTCATCTGCCAAATTCAGCAGCCTGCAGAAATTAATCCCAACAAGCTAGCATTATGAGAAAGCTAAATGTGATTCTCTATCTCCTGGGCAGAGAACTAAAAACTGGAAGATGAAATAACCTATTGAATAGCAGTGAGCAAGACACTTGCAACCTCAGACCACAGCAATGACATTGCTACCTCAGTATCTCAGATCAAACACTCTCTTGGTGTGTTGCTTATTTCTAAAACATTTTTTTTTTCCAGTTTAACAGATCTTAAGGAACAAACCAACCTTCTACAATCTCCTAGCTGTTTACTGGGCTTTTTAAAAAAGGCAGTAAAATAGTCATTGTAAAATAGTTAATTATCACATAAATATTTACTCATTTTAAGGACACCTCAGATGATAGCAGGCTGGAGGACTGATGTAACCACTTCACTTGCAGAGCAAAGCTTCTGCACATGCATAACCCCTCTGCACTCAGTGAGTCTATGCACACAAGCTTGTAAAGTCCTGGACCTGTGGCAATCTGTTTTAACTGCTCAATAGATGTTTAACATCCAAATTTATATTTGTATGAAGCTTCAATGTAGTTGAAAATGGATGCCTGCCCTTACTATCTTGTGTAATACAAGAAATTTGAACAGAAAAATGAAGAGAAACTTGCTAATATTTGACTGAAGACATTATACAGGCATTCAAAACCAAGGGACCCTCACCCTCATCCCAGTACAGGTACCTGTAGCTAGCATTAAAAAACAAAAGGTGTGTAAGAAACCTATTACAGGGAGGTAGAATTATTTCTCAATGATGTAATAAACTATCATGAGATAAGCAAGGCCAGCATAGTTAAAGATATAAAGCTTTTCAAAATGTGGAAGAAACATGAGAAGAGGTTCTGCTAAGAACACTTCAATAACCTACTGCTGAAACCCACTCATATTAGGAAGCTGAACACTAACAAGAAATCTATAATGAGCAATCTTAATTTTGCTCACATGAACCAGTGTTTTCTACTAATGATGTGAAAAAGTTATTCCTTACCGTGGCAGCCGGCAGATTTCTTTATGAAATAATTATCAAATTAACAATCAAGGTTACATTAGACTTTTAGAAATCACACTATAAGAGTGCAAAATAAATTTGAATTAAGTTATCGTAACTTGCTCAAGTTTAGTTAAATGGAAAAAGAAACAAATTTTGGTCTCTAACTATGACTTTTATTTCATAAGAGCAAATTTTAAGGAAGGGAAACTAAGTGAAAAAATTTCCTGAATTCATCCAGAATATTAACACTAGAGTCTTGGAATTTTCTTAAACAAAATTTGCTAAAACTATCTGGAATTGATAAGTGAGGAAACTGTAGGAAAAGGACTTCATAAGTAGCCACAGGATAACCAGTTCCAAAGGCATTTTAGGAATAAGAACAGAAACTGATACAGAAACTGGAAAAGCCAACATGCAATAGAGGAAACAAGAGATTCTCATGCCAGATGAGATTTCCAGTAGAAAGAAGCAAGTGGTTCATCTAGCTTGGGAAAATCAAGGCTGGGAGGGCAGCTGATCCAATTTCCCCACTATCCTTGAAGCTGCTGCTACCAAAAGTTTGTAGCTTAAGTTATAATAGCAACAGTTCAAGGAACTGGGCTAAAATAAAGTAGTCTTCATGGAGATTTAAAGAGGAAATATGATTTCTTTTCAGAGAAGTGAATTATAAAAGGATAATGACAGTGCAGCTTCTTTGGTCAGGGCAGAAAACAGCAACTGAAAAGGTCACTCCAAACCTACAGCCTGTGCTCCTATCTTTAGCCTAGAGCTTTGCCCTATTCTAAACACCCTAATAAGTAAATGCAATTTATTGTGCTTTATCAAGTTGTACAAGATATCTTCAGGGAAAACAATAACCCAGCTCTGCTGCATGTTTTTCTCAGAGTCAGGGACTGGAGCCATGGCATTTGGATGAAAAAATCTTTATTCTTGCCCAGTTTTCTTCTGTGGAGCCAAAGTGTCTGATTCTGCTGGCATCCAGTTTCAGTTCTGATTTCAGTCCCGTGAACCTGGTAACTCTGGACTGTGATCTTTTACACCACAAAATTTCTCACTGTCTTTGTAGCCAAGTTTATCATCATCATTTCTCACAATAAAGCAATGCTGCTGACTGTTTCAGATCATTTCTCACTGTAGTTTCTGGCCTTTCTATTCTGAAGTTCACAGAACTGACATGTAAACTGGTTTTCTCCTTTACTCCTCTCTTTCCCCAGTTGCAAAAAATTACTCTAAAGATCACGTCATCTGTTCAAGTCGTCTTTGCTTTTGGCAAGTAATGCTTCAATATCCATTTCCTGATCCTATTCCTAAATGATCATAAATAGAAAAACGTGAATATAAATATGCCAGTATGAAGTCAATGCCAAATGACTCCTATGTCCCCAGTGTCCTATATAATACCAATATAATCTATATTTCAAATCCTGCAAAAGGTTTTTGCATTTGCATTGTCACCACAGGCTCCATGAAGCTGAAACTGGAGTGCCTTTGGTTCTATAGCCCATCCAATGGAAAGAGTGCACCTTTAGATTTTTAAACAGAAAACCAGAAAGACCACATTTTCTACATGGCCTCAAGCTGCAACATAGGCAAACCTAAACTTCACATGGGTAAGCATGTCTTATCCCATGATCTAACAGGAAAACAAGGGACAAGCTCTCTTCTGACTTTGGGAAAAGAGTAGTGGTTTGCAAGAACATCAAGGTTTATAATGATTAATTCTGAGATGCAGACTTCTGCATTATGTGATAACTACATGCTCTTAATATTTCTCTTTAAGTCTTGATCTTTCACTTTTAAAGTATGCCTGGCTGAGAGAGCACCTCCTTTTGTTATGGGCCAGGGAAAACAGATTGCAACATTTGCTTTCTCCTAAGTTCAAAGGGGAAAGTGGGGGGAAGCATCAACCTAGTGTATGGTGCTTGATATTTTTCTAAGTTACCAGAAAACAAAATAAAAACCTGCACCAGCAAATTGCTCTTAAGTCATAAGGGTTGAAGGTATGAACAGCCTGATGGGTTAACAGCCGTCCCTACTTTTTATGGTAAAAGACCTTAATGGCATTCAGCACATTTTTCCACTGATTTTAATGACGCCAGGTTTTCATCTTTCATTCTCAAGGATTTTCATTACACCAATGCATATATTACAGTCCACGATCCCTATGGGCTGCTGATGTAAGGAGTCTCATCTCAGTCTGGAAAAAGGGTGATTTTTGATGAGTCCTTGTATGCTCTCCGTTGCCCATCCAGCTTGTGCTCGCACCCACATCCTGGGCAGACACCACAGAGCCAAGGGACAGGGAAATTACACCTTTCCCAGTAGTAAATGAAGATGTTCATCTGGAAGAACCTTTAAAAAGGGAGCTTTTTAAAGAGAAGGTAGTTTTCTGCCAATTCAGTTCTCTGAACAAGCCCCACAGATGGTGAGACAATTTCCAGAGCTGGCAAAAGAGGAAGAGCAGGATCACCTCTGGCCAGTGGCCACTCCAGCAGCTCCACCTCTGAGGTGAGGAAGAGTTTTCCAGAGGAGCTAGAAGGGACCATAACTCAGCTACTGAGAAGTTCAGGTTCAAGAGAAATGGCCCAAAAGATGGAGATTTCTTTAGAAAACATATAAATTATAATTTTCTGATGCAACAGCTGAACTTCTGTTTCAGGAACACCTTATTTTGTGTTCTACTAGACTGTTTATGTAGGGATTAAGAGTCCATTTGGCATGCTTACTTTGAGGAGGTGCTACAGCCTTCATTCTCATTTCAGCATCTCAGACCTTTGCTTCCTCCACACAGACACTGAATTAGTTTCCCAAGCAGGACATGCAAGCACAGGGAGAGCATCTGCTTGCAAGCAAGCAGGAACACACTAAGGAGAGGGATCAGATACTGGCACAAACATTCCCTTTCAGACCTGTACCAGGTCACTGCAGTCTCCCCCAGGCCACACATGGCTTTCTGGAAGCATCAGCCCCTCGGTCAATGAAAAGGGCCATTTGTTCCCAGTACCAGAGAGCTGCTACAGCACAGCACTGGTGCTCAGGGGAGGCACAGAGCAGATGCTCGGGGTCGCTGCTTGGTGACCTGGGCTCTGGCATTGCTCGCTGCAGCTGTTCTGTTCTGTACACATTCAATACACTTAAAACCTGTGCTCGTGTCCCTGCCCGGCTGCCCAGCACACTAAAGCCAGAACAAGAAATGTATTGAAGTGAACAGAGCAGAAGTTAAGTCTGAAAGGAAGGTGGCCCCATTTCCTCCATCACACAAACCAGCTCCAGATGAGTTTTTCTCACTCACCTGAGCCAGAGGCAGCCCTCACGACCAGAGCCACGACCACTGAGGTTTTGCACTCCCAGTGCCTTCAGAAGCAATATAGCTTCAGCAGTTGCTTCCCTAATGTCTTTTCTTTCCCTCACTAACATGAGTGTTACATGAGGCCATCTTACATCCCAGCACCAGGATCCTATTTCTGCCTCTGAGGTATGTTCACTTGATTTGGCATCCCTTCACCTGTACTAAAACCAAACATGTGCTAATGCTACAGGCTGACCACAGCTTTGCTGTTCTGCACACACACAGTTACCTGTGCTGAGTGTCCACATTAGCCTCCTGAGTCTGGACTAATGCACAAGGAAGAGCCCTAGTCCCAGCTACCAGGGAGGATACTGTGGACCCATGCCAGGTTCAGTTAAATCCCCAGCAGCAGAGCAATCCATACTTTCCAAATGAAGAAGGACAAGTTTAGCAGATGCCAAAGCAAGGCAGAAAATAACTATTTCATGAGAGGTTTTGAAGTTCCCCATTTCTTTTTGTTCCGCTGCAGAAACGTCACAGTGGGTTTCCTGCATCCCAGATGACTGACCAAACAGCTCAGGATCACAGAGCTACCCTGAGGGCAGTTTCTGGATTGTCACCAGGTACCAGAAAACTGTCATGTCAGGCTGTGTGTGACTTTGGATCCCTGGGTCCTGAATGCAAGTGCTGGACTAATCATCCACTTCTGTTTACTGAGGCTATTGACAAAGGACACTCAATGCCATTTAACTTGCATGGTAAACATAAGTGGTTCTGTAAAGTGGGATTTTTAATTTGACTTGTAAAATGAGATTTTTCAGAAAACTCTGTGGCTGAGTTGCTCACTTGAATAAGACTTTCAACATAAATTCTTAATTCAGAGAAGTTTGAGGTTCCCATTCAATTTTCTAATCACGGTCTGAGTGCACCAACAGGCTGTGCAGCCATTTCCCCCCAGCTCTGCTGCTCAAAGCTGCTTGTGGTATAGTGTAGCTGTTCCTTCTGGGATTGAGCTTGCATGAAAAAGCATTGTAAGAAACCCCACTCCTTCACTTGGGGAGTATTATTTTATGGGTTTTTTAGAGTAAAAGTTTTCTGCTAAAAATCTTTGTCATGAGAGTGACTATAAAAATATAAGTTCAGTTTCCAAAATTCTAATAGTCTGTCAAGTATTAAAATTGTGTTTGAAGAGTCCCAGCAACTATTACTTTTTAATGATACTTTTTTTTTTTTTAATGCTTCAAGGTTGTTGCTATGGAGTACCTAGATCACCTGCAGCTATAGGAATAAGCATCCTGTAATGTATAATGAATGCTGAGGCTTTACTTAGTTTTGCCCAGGGCTTGTTTTGCCTTAAAATGTTGGGGGTTGTTTTGGGGTTGATTGTTTCAGTAACATTTGTGGCAGTTTTAAAGGGCTTAAATACAGTCCAAGGAGAATTCTGGTGCTGGTGTTTTACATTTTTCTATAGTGAATACCAAACTCTTTTGCATAGTTGATATTCAACTCATCCCAGAGTAGTTTTAGCAGAAAAATTACCATTTATAACTTTATAGCTAGGACTGCTGGTAGGCAGGATAATGTGGAAGTAGACTGATCTGCCCTTCCCCTGAGACACAGGAGAAATTTCAATGTTCCCTGTCCACTCCTAGCTTAGATGAGATGCTAACAAGAAGCAGGGAACCCTATACACTGTCAAGTGCCTATTTCAAAGGGAACAGAACATTTACACTTTTATGAATAGTGCTGAGTGCCAAAGGTATTGGATAAACATACATCATTTCCGTGCAGTTTTATGAATCATTCTGTAGCATGTATTAATCCCAGATGGTATGGGAACATCACCTTTGAAATGAATACTGCTGTCTGAACCTTACTGACTTCTGCTGCCCAGAACCACCACAGCCCTTTAACATTCACAGAGAAGGTACAGCTCCCTGTCCTCTCTCATGTCCTGAGAGACAGCCTTCCTCCACCTGACAACTTAATGCTAGTTTAGACGCTTAAAAAAAAAAACAAACACCTTAAGAACCCATTGGCTGCAGGCCTGCTGAACAGATTTTGTCAAGCTTTTAAATATTTGAGAATACCATGTTATTTTCATGGACAGATGGACAATGTAAGTACAGTTAGGCATGAGGCATTTGGTTTCTCAAGACCCTTGCTTGCCTACACAGACAGGTAATTGCTCAGCACTTCTAGAAGGCCCAGAAACAGAGGTGTCAGTGCTTTTGAAAGCACTTTTTTCATTGAGAGAAGATCACCTAAGGCCAAGCTGTTGGTTTGGTTTTTTGGAGCAACAAAAGGTACCTTAGCTTTGATCATACTTGGGCTGAGTGTCCAATTCAACTCCAGCCACAACTCCTGAATTCCACCAGCCAAAATAGTTCAAATCCTGAAACATTCAATTATTTCAAATAGTTACTACAGTCCTTTAAAGTTCAGTGTTTACTGGAGAAAGTAAACAGAGAGGTGCAAAAAATGGAGTTCTGCTGCTTGATTCACCTTTCCCAACAGTGGCAATGCTTCTGTGTGAACTTTAGTGGGGGTTCAAGAAACCAAATAACTCCAAGCACAGCACCATTACCTCAGTGTAAAGCAAACCAGAGCCAGTTAATTCTGCAGAACTAACTACTCTGGGAAATCTCAAAGATCAGTGACAGAATGGCTCACAAATTCAATGGGATGAGGACTAAGACAAGCTGTAAATAAGCATTAACTCCCAAAATACAGGACCCGATTCACTTATACTTTCTTTAGACATACAGGATCTCCTAGACATCATTAAAAGAAGTTTGCAATCAGTAGGTAAAAGAGGTTTTTCCAAAGGGAAATCTCATGTAATGACATATCTCATGTAATGGCAAAGTTTAAAGTAGCATTTTTGGAGCATCGCTTCCAAGTTCTCACACCCTGAATTTTGTGAGCTGGTTGCTAAACATGAGGCATCTTTACAGAATGCAGTGTAGAAGAACCTGAGTGCTCTCTACAAAAAAGCTGATCATCCTTCACAAAGTTCCAACTCCTGACACACAGATAATTTTCGGAGACAAGTTTTCTTTTTTTTTTTTTTCTTGCCAAAGGCCATGCAATTCATCAGTAGCCTGGGTTAGGTTTGTAATATATTTGAGTTACCTGCCACAAGACCCTATTGCTGAAATAAAGGGCAAAAAGAGCACAAGAAAACCATCCAAAATAGCCATTCTCTCATCCATGTCTGAAAAACATACAATAAAATTTTTTAATCCGAATAGAATATTTTTACCAAGATAATAAAAAAACCTAACCTTTTCTCTATTAGCTAGCAATATGTTCTAATAAATACATTTTTAAATTCCTGTGCAAATCAGACTAATTATTTCACTATGAAATAAAACAGACATTTTTGACATGTCTTTTGCCATTTAAAATTATTTTATTCTTATGGGATTCAAGCCACTGCCCCTTAAATCATGCCAGGGCATATGAATGATAATGCAAATGGAAGCAAGGTCTGAAAAGACTTAGATTAAAATATTCACTTTAATTTTAAAATGTCTCAAAGCATAAGCTTAAAACTGTAAATAAGTATATAACTATTGCATATTAAACCAACTGAAATTTTTAAAAAAGCATCAAAACAACCTTCCCAATTCAGTTATTCTTCACTTGTTAGGAAAAATATTTAAAGTATGCAATAATAAATCATTATCTCACATTTGTTTCATACTGAATGAGATCCACATATGTTTTCAGAGGTTATACATGGTATCTGTAATCCTCAAACTAAGACCCTGTTCAGGGTCCCATCTTGTCTTCTACAGAGAGCTCTTCCAGACTTGTAAAACAAATCACATTCTGTCATCATTTCCCAACACTTCTTAGTCACCCACAAGAAATTGGAGGGGAAAATATTAAAAAACAAACAAAGAAAAGAAACAGCTAAAGAGCAAAAGCAGCCCCATAGCAGAGTGCAAAAAGTAGCAACATAGCAGCAAGCAAGGTAAGAAGAGATATTTACATAGAGGCTGCACTTAATCACTAGAAAACATTTAATATATACACCAATGTTTTCCAGCTGCCTAAACCCCAGTAATTCCTGTATAATCCCCACAAGGAATATATATAAGCTATTTCTGTGGCACACAACTTTTTTAACATTGTTATAGTTTATACCTGACTTACAAGCTAGTTTCTGGTCAGTGTGTACTACAAAAGATTTTTCCTTTCCTCCGAGTTGCAGGAAGAAGAGGCATGAGCCCTGGATACATTTCAGTTGGGGATGTTTCTTTGACAGTAAGAGACAAGATGAGAGCACAGACAATCCACAGTACTCCACTGAATTAACATCAGATGACTTTGGTGGCTGTGACAAGCAATAATTTGAATCCAAACCATGTAGAAGGCCTAATTCTGTTCAGGCATAAATTGGAGCAACTCCACTGAAGCAAATCCAATTTGCTGCAGAGGTATCACAGGATGCACACACTGCAGCTCTGGGCACTGCAGGGCTCACGAGGGCTCGGCACTGCACATGGACACACAGGCTCTGTTTGCTGGGGAAACCCTGGGGCTATGGGAAAAGACTCCCCACACCTTTATCACTGGATTGGCACTCATGGTGAGAAACACCAACCCAGCTCACTCTTCCACAGCAGCAACTTCTCTCTGCAAGGACTGCAAGTTACTGCAATAGCCAAAAATTGCCTTGACACCTCTCAGAGCTCCTGTTTTAGGATCACTTCTCCAGCACAGGAGAAAGCTGCAATCCTTCTCCTTGAGATCTTATGTGACACCTGTGCCAGCTCCCCCTGCTCCATTTCCCACCTCCTTCCCAACCTTCCTCTTCCTAAACCAGTGCATAGGCAGGACTAACAGCAGGTTTTTCATCTTTTTGTGCAATGTTTTCAGCCTCCTGGGACTCAGAGGTGGTGTCAGGGCATATCAGCACCTGCACATGCACAGGGGGGAGGAAGGCCCTGTGCTCCCAGTCTGACCAGCCAAGGCAGGGGCAGTTTGCACATGGAGTGGTCCTTCCCAGTGCTGCCTCTGTCCTGAATGTCTTTGCAATTCTTGTTCATTCCCTCTGGGCATGAAGAGATGAAAATGTGGGCATTAACTTACCAATGCAATAGGATACCTCTACATTTGGCAAAAACTCAAAGGCAGTTGTGTTGCCACCTATGTCTGCTATGACTACAAAAAGTAATTGCATTTATAATTTGCATATGCAAGTTATTCCACAGATTTCATTATTCTGTTCCTAAAAATGCTAAGGAAGTGGGAGAACTGTTTAAGGATAGATCAAGAGGATAATTTAATTGTTATTTAATAGAGCAATGTGTCCATTTTTATTTAACAGTTTCCCCCTAGCCACTGGTGCACCATTATCAAATTAAATAACATCTAATCAGGCTATCAGATTATTGTATTCTTTTATGAACCAGCAAATGCTTAATGGGTTTCATTTTAGAAACAAGAAGATTCATATTGCAGCAGATTAATGCTATGAAAAAAAAAATCTATATTAATATCTCTGAGCAATAATGGATATGAATTAATGGATAGATGACCTAGTTACAAAAATGTGATGCTTTTAAAAAAATTCAATATTATGTATCTTTAAACCTCATAATGTGAATTCTTTGATTATACTTCCATAAAGAAGCGTTCTGTTATGCAAAACTGTTATACATTCTGACACAGAAACACGAGTTTTGTTTTAACTGAAAGAAATCCTGACTCCAGGAAGGAGGGTTCTATGTCCTAATGCAGCTGGCATGCCAAGGCTGGCTGGGCAGTGCCCATTGCTGCCTGCCCGAGTCTCAGCCCAGAGCAGCGCTCTGCTGATGGCCTCAAAGGTGTTCGACCCCCACAGCCCCTGCTCCTCCGCTCTGCACGCCACGCTGCTGGGCAGCGGCTGCTGGCACCAAAGGAGGAGCTTAACGGGAGCAAAGGGGGCCGGCACTCCCCACCGCCCCGCAGAGTGCTCTGAGCGCTCCAGCGACAGCCTCTGCAAAGGAAAGGCTGGGGAAAGGACCAGCAGCTGCCTCCAAGCCCTCAGCCAATCTACAACTCTGTGTGCAGCATCTCTAGTTTCTGTATTGCGTATCTGAGCTGTTCTATACTCTTTCAAAGATGAATTGAGCACAGATTCCATCATTAGTTCCTTCTGAGAATAAGAAAAATGCCCAAATTACATGTCCTCTCATTAATAGTATTTTTCTTTGTCTTATACCACAATTTCTTCTGTTTGCTCAATCAATTATTCCTCCCTTCTCTACCCAGCTCCTACTACTCAGCTCCAAAGCAGCCAGTCATTTCCTACATTCCATCACCATGCAATAAAACTGCTTCAGAGCAAGACGTTTCAGACTCGAGGCATTTAAATCAAGGTTAAACCTTGCAATTTTACAGCAGTAATGCCTCCAGAAATGAAGCTAAGGCCATGTCGACTTCATAATTTTTTAATGCTATGTCTTATTCCAGGATGGAGAATTTTTAGAGAAGATTGAAAGACTGAGAAAAGAAAAACTGAATGTTTTTAGTAGCTTCCTGTTGTTTGTCTCGTAATGCTGTCACAGTGAATCAGTAGCTCAGAGCTGTAAATACTATCCTGCCTCATCTCTCTGGTTATTACTCAGCCAAGCCTTTCTAAAATATTTAAGTTATCGTTCTCTCTCTGTTAAAACAACAGATGGAATTCCCAACCTTCAATTTTATGTCAGGATTCTGCAGTAATTTATTAACAGCTTGAACTCTGTTCTCTTGAGAGTTTAACCTGATGGTTGAACCCAATTACATTACAGTCCTTTGTTCATCAAGGGACATATGTAATATGATATTAAATATGAAACAACTTGTGCCTGAATAATGTAGTCTTTGTGATACAAATTGATGGAGTGTGGAAGCCTAAATTCCAAGATCATAAACTATTCTTAGTTCTGATTTTATATCACAAAAATTCAGGACTAATTCCACTGCTGTCAGCTGACTTACTAATGTGAAACTGGCATAAATTAGAGCTGAATCATGGTTTGTCTCTCTCATTACTGTCAAGGCATGCTGAAGTCCTAGTCATGCACTCACAAGCTGGTTTATGACTCCCAGAAATCAGTATACATTTACATCAGTATATCTCTCCTCCAGATCATCTCAGTCCCACCAACACAAGGTAGAGGAGCCCCTCCACACACAGAATCCAGACTGTAATTCCATGCAGCTCAGAGTGTCTTACCACGGCATGGAAACCTCCCACACAGAGTGGGAAATCTGCTTTGCTCTGGCAGTTATATTTGCCATTGTAAAATCACTCCGTTTAAGCTGATTTTGGCAGGTTAGTATATTGCTTTTTCCATTATGAGTCTTCCCTTCCTACCCTATTTTTTTCCTTCTTGCATCACGATGCAAGCCTTGAGTGTTCGTTATTGTGCTTCTCCCACAATTTGCTCCTAGTCCCACACTTTCTGGATGGCATGGCATTCCTGAGCTCTTCCATCTGGTGCATGTGCCCCTGCTTTTTTACCTATGTTCAGACACTTCCAATGCATTTTAGAAAAAAACCTAATTAAGAAGTTAGGCCAATGAACACCTAATAACCAGGGAACCTTATAGGCAGAAAACATCACTGGCTAAAGATATCTTGCTTATTTTGAAGCCATTTACATGTTCATCCCGAGGCTCAATGTCCAGCTAAATCATTGCTGTCAAAACAGTTCCCAGTAACACAGGGGACTAAATGCTTTTTTTTTTTCATGTTAAGTTATAATTACAGCAGAAAAAAAGTGTATTTTGAAACATCCAGCACACTGAACTCAGCAGGCTGTCAGCATACTTGGCACACAATAGGAAGGACAAGATGGGTGGAATCACGTCTCCCTGAAGTGCAGAACTCAGAAAACCCACACCTAAAGTGGGAGAGAATCTGTCTATCATCCATGGGGGAGAAACAAGCACCTCAAAAGTATAAATAACTTGACTGGAGGACAGATGTTTCAGAGAGATTATTTGTACTTCAGAAGAATAAAGTCACTTGACTACAAAGAGAGGAGCTGGCAGGTCAGGTATGGGCACCGACAGTAGGGAGCAATTCTGCACATGGTACTCAAGGGGAACAGTATGTATATTAAATATAATCAGTTGCCCTGATGCTTTAAAACACTACTTTAAAATACCTGACCATAAGGTCCTGCTCAAAATCTTCTTCATTTAAATAGTCCTTATATACTAAGTCTAGAGATGGCCAGGAAGATCAGACCTTTTGTTTTGCCAGATGTCATTCTGCTAGAAAAACTGTATTTGTACTTCTAACTGAGAAAAAATGTAGTTCAAAGACTGAAATTATGTTTCCATCCCATGAAGCAGTTTTGTTGCCAACTCTAAAAACTTTAAAACCAAGAATGGATTTTGAAATTATTTCATCAGAGAGTAATAACACTTTCTTTATGGTTCAGTTTACCATTTGTAATTGCCAGTGTTAATCTACACTGAAGTATTCTAAATCCCAGTCCTAAAGAAACTCTAACCTCATCTAAGTTTGTTTTCTGGAACTGAGAAAGAGCAAAGCACACAGCTGAGTTTTGAAGGAAGTCTAGGGAGTTTGAAATAATTACCTTTCATATAGGAGGATCCCTGCTTCTTTTAACTTTTTATAAGCTCATTTACTTGTTTGGATCCTTTAGGTTCTCAAAGCTTGTCATATTTTTAATATATCTTTCTAGTATTAATTTAAAATTCAGTCCAAAAGTTTGATGACTCACTCCATCCCAAAGCTTTGTGAAGGAGGATTTTGGCTGCGTTGTTCCAAGTGCCTCCATCTATCTGACAATTCCCTTTGCCTGGAAAGGGAAGATTGCTCAGGAAGGTTGGCCTCTTCCAGCTGAATCACTGGCATACACAACAAACAAGCAAACCAAACTCAAGTATCTCCTGTCCTTGGTCACACATTTTAATACAACCAATCTTTTTCCCCATCTATAAAGCATGAGTCCAGCACCTCTGAAAAGCAGTCAGTTGGGTTTTTTTTTTCATTGCAACTCCTCATGCAGTCCAAGTTGAACTGAGATCAAGTTCTATTTTAATTATTCTCTTGTGCTTTTGGTGTTTAAACAATCATATTTCATGGCAGAGACAGCTGCAGTTCAAAAGCACATGAAAATATCTCTTTTTTGGGTAAGTATCAATCTGCCATGGGTAACAGTAAAATAATTTCAGATGTATAAGAGAATTATTGGCAAGCCTGCCCCAAGACTGAGGTGAGTAGTCCTTTGTCTCTCCCTTTGTGAATGCATTGCTATGGGAGATCATGATACCAAAGCAATTGCACCAAGTCTTCAACCAGCCCAGTATGAATATTAGATCTGACATGAAGGGTTTGCTTTTGGGACAGAGCAAATATTGTAGATCTTAAAATTATGTTCCCATCTTGTTACACCAGATCCTGCCAAACCCCTGCCCTCCCCAGTTCCCAGTAGGCTGGTGACACACTGCTGTGGCCTCTCTCTTCCATCTCTGGGGAAGTCTGATGCTCCTTGCTCTCCCACACAGGCCCCATCCCACCAGACCACAAGGCTGGACTTCCATGCTGGGGGCGACCTGTGCTTTTTAGACAAGAGCAAGTGAACTAAGAGCTTCCAGCTCTCAAAATACTCACACATTTCAAGACTTAAGGGAGCTGATTTTAGAAGTGTTCCATTAAGCCTTTACTTCATTCACTGCCAAAATCTCTTAAGACTTTGAAGTGTGTTTCATCTCTGCCTTACCTGGCTGTGAGGAGTGCTAGAGCCCCCATGGGACACAGGGTCAGTCAGCTCAGGTGCTCAGTCTCCTGCACTGCATGCACATCAGATGTTTTTCTCTATTGGGAATTGTTTTCCCCATCATTCTGAGCAGTGTAATACAGTAACACATTGCATGGTGGAAATGAGAACTTTTTCTTAAAATCAGATATCTTTAGTTAGCAACACACAAACCAGAGAGCATGAGACTTCCCACTTACAAGTCAGTTGCTTAGCACTTAGAAAAGAGACACAAACACTTGCATAATCCAAGATTTCTATGAGTCCAAATTGTGCATATTTAAGCAATGTGCAGAGTCAGGGTTACTACAAACTCAGCACTGGCATGCTATCTATTGGACTATAATCAAACATGAATTAATTTGGGCTATTGCTTTATAAATGCTCGTGGGACATTTTTAAAGCACATTCTCTATGGAGAAAGAGAAATAAGTAACATTGCTTATGCTGTGAGCAACATAACCTTAAACAGTCCTTAGCTACTACACAGTAAACTGGATTTGAAAAATGAAGGGGCTCTTCAAAACCTGATTCTTCAGCAACTCTGTCATACAAAGGTGGCACTGTCACATAGCTGAAGAGGCAGAGCCCAGAAAACAGAAGGGATGTTCAAAGTTGACACATGAATCCTTTTAAACCCTCTGTGCCTTGGCACACTGCTGAGCCTGGCCTTGTCCTTCCTCACGCTCACCCCATTAAAGGCAATGAGAATGAGGTCTTGGAGGAGTTGAAACTGGGCCCTATATGGGGAATTTTACAGAAGTCACACTGGTTAATAGGTGCTTTTAGTTGGCTAAGAAAACAAATAGAGAGCTGTTATCTTCCTAACCCCGATGGCTTTGGGGTTTTGTTTCGTGTTTTTTTCTGCAGATAAGCAATAAAGTAACTTATTTCTATTTAATTGGGTTGTTTTTTGGTTTTTTTTTTTTTGCTGTTCTCTAATAATAGAAGAAAAAACAAAGGCTATGGATTAGTTACAAATGCAGTAGTGCTTCTTAATAACAAATCAAAGCTTACCTTAGAGTCTGAGCTCTCTTAAACCAACAGAGACAAGCAATGGGGAAGGTAGGACTTGTGCTTCTCAGGAAAACAACAATATTAATTTTGCAGTCAAAGATTTCTTTCCTATTTTGCTGTTATACAATACTATTCCTGTACAAAACTAGTTGGTTTGGGTTTCTTCATATACACAGCAAGAGAGCTCGTGATGCACACTACCCTAGAGCATTACCTCAAGCAAAAAAACTCTTCTGTATCAAGCTGGCAGCATGCACATGAAATCCATACTCTACTGGCAAATATTGATCCCTCTGAGCAAGAGCTAAGTGAATTTCACTGATCCAATCAGGCAGGTGGCTTATCATCCAGTGTGCAATGAGGAAAGGGAGCAGAGCTCTCTAGAGACAAGGATCCGGAACAGGTTAGAGAGAAAGGACACCTGACTGTCCAAGCTGAGAGCTTTATCTGTTTCTTTAGCTGCTCTGTAAAGCTCTTGCCACACATGGGTAGAACTCAGGGAAGAGGCATATGCCAGATCCTAGACTCACAAGTTATGTACAGGAGGAACTGGGAAAGTATTAATAGAGCTGCCACAGAAAGAATAAAAGGACTCTGTAGACCATAAATAAAGGTCTTCATCCCAAGAAGGGACTCTTCTAGGTCTCTGAAGAGTAGAGTAAAAAAAAACCCTTCAAATTTCTCCTTACAGTTTGACTAAACTGAAAAAAATAAGTACAAGAGCAGTACTTTGCTTTATCAGACTATTCCCAGGCACAAGCAATAAAAGTTAATGTTAGTACTGATCAATTTAGATGACATGAGGATGATTGTTTACAGTGCTCTGCTAAGTCATAAACAAGCACTCAAAAGAAGCTGCACTCAACAGCCTGCAGTGCACATACAGTCTTTGGCTGGTGTTTGGCATGGGGCTGGGTGAAGAGAGCTACAGAAAAGGCTCTTGCTGATTTTTCTAGCTCCCAAGGCTTCAAAAGTGACATCCCCACTAAAATGAGCAATGTAAAAACAACATGACTGTATATAATTTCATCATCACCATGTCATCAGCAAATACCTGATAATTATCTCAAGGCAACCATTCTTAATTACTCATTATTTTAAAGCACAGAGATATTAGGGGAAGAATTACTCAAAAGTAAAAGCAGCCCTAAATGGGGACCAGAAGCTGTGTCCCACTGCTGACAGGAACAGTGTTCCATGCCTCCTAGGTGTGAGGCACAGCTCCCTCAGACCTCAGTTCAGACCCGTGCCAGCCACAGTCAGCAGCACCTCATATATAACAATCAGCCTGGTTCAAACATCATTCAAGATATTTTTCTTCTTTTCAAATGTCAGCAGAGAGAAACAGCTTGAAAAAGAGCTGGGAAAGACAGTCTTGCAAGGAAGTTAAACCCAATGAAAAGACAGGTAATTCCCTGCAACCACTGAGGGTACCCACATGTTCAATGCAGAAAGTTGCCTAGAGTGTTGAAGAAAACTTATTCTGTCAAAACCTACCACTGGAGGCAGCAGCTAAGAAGTTTTGACTTTTTGCTGAGATGAAAGTCCTCCTGCTTGGTATTTTTATCTGGGTTTACCAGTTTCTTTTGCTTAAAGGCAAAAAACATGCAGCCATGGGGCAGTTGTAGGCTGCCATTACACCTGTTGCAGGAGAAGGCAGCTCAGTTCAACTGTTGATTTATGAAAATAGAATAGTATAACAATACTCCCAAAACCTTCTCTCCTGAAAGAAACCCATCAATGCACATACTCTACTCTTCCAAATACAATTAAAAAGAAGCCCACTAATCACAAACAGCCTTAGTAGCAGAAATCTTGCCGTGGCTCCTTTACGATAACACCAGAGTTACACACAGCTAAGACACAGAGGGACCCCTGGGCTGAGCTTAGAGCCCTGGGCACCAGGGGCAGGGAGGGTGCCCAGGTGGGGCTGTTCAGGGCATGAAGGCTTAGTGGTGCCCTCAGGGACCAGGCAATCAGTCCTACTCCTTTCAGCTGCCAAACATACTTTATCCTTTAACATACTTTTTTTTAGCTGCCAAACATACTATATCACCTTCTTTAGGTTCAGGGGGAAGATGCATGTATGTCCCATATATGCACACACAGAATAACCCCCCAGAGCACTTCCTCCAGCTCTGCCTACCATTGGAATTAGCTAATACACCTGCATTCTGTCCTGTAGGAAAGCCTTCACTATCTTGCTCAGTAAGTGACTTCATCCAAATAATTGGAGGTTTCTGCCATATGTGAGGTGGTTTGTACCATTGGTATGGGATAAAAACAACATGGTAGAAATCCTTTGTTTTACTGGAGCTTCCACCAAAATTATCACCCCTTGATAAAAATATATTTCTTACTGTCCATAGGTCACAGTAGAAGACAGGTAATAAAGCCTTCAGTCTGAAGCTGTGTCAGGATACTCCCACCTTTCCATCCCTGCTTTCAGGGATGGAAAAGGAACCATGGACAAGCATGTAGGCAATCTCTAGAGAGAGCAGCAAAGTGGCTTCAACCAACAGATTCTAAATCACATGAATTATGTGTCTACCGTTTGCACCTCTAAATGGTCTTTCCAGCTCAGCAGAAATCAGTCCTGACAGAATCCCCTCCTCATATCACAAAAACAAGTGGGTTGGTTTTTGTCTGCCCATGCATTACATGAATGCTGGTTTATGCTGATTGCTACCTCAAGTCACAGATAAAGAAAACAAAAATTCAGTGCTAGTTTGAAGTTGACTGACATGATATTTTTAGCTTTTTTTTTTTAATTCATTTGAATAATTAGCTTAACTCTTTTGTTCTAGGAAAGACAGAAAAACCTGTGAAGTGCTGTATCTCTTCCTTATTGGAGATACAATTATATGATAACTCAAAGTCTTCTACAAGTACCCACAAATATGTCCTCATTTATAATCCTTAAATAACAGTTTTAGAATATTTTTTTTCCTGTGAGAGAACATAATCTTCATCCAACTTGCAGAGGAAAGAGGCTCTCTTCTCAAGTGGAACCCTTTACATTCCTATATGCCTTGTACAAACAAAATTGCCAATTGAAATGCCAGTGCTAGTTCTTGCAACGAACTCCCTCCATATGTGCTAGAGAAAAAGCAATGAATCATAGAGGGAAACAGAGGCTAAAGCAAATCAACCCTTTCCCATTAAATGCTACCATATCCAGCATTTCAATTAGCTAATATTGATACTATAATTTTGTATGTTGGTGATTGCACGTGCAATACATAACAGCAAATTACTGCAATCACCAACTGTTGAACAAGTGCTTCTGACTCACCAGCTACTCTTTGATCTTAAAATTGTAGTTTCCTATTAACAGTTAAGTACCATAAATGTACGTTAATATAAATGAGAAAGGAGGTTAGTTTACAAAACACAAGAAAAAATAAGTCAAGGGAAAAGGCACAGCAGTGAGTAATCACGTATGTAATGGCAGTCTCCCTACTATGCTCTTTCCTTGCTAGCTCACTGTGAAAATCACAGTGGTTGTTACTGTTAATGAAAATTCAACACTAATACAATTCAACACTAAAACAAAGCCCTGAGCATTTCAGACTGCTCCCCTTCCCCAGTTTGCTTGACCTCAAAGCACTGTGTAGGCACTGGACATTCTTATCTTTCATGAGGAGCTGAGTAGAGAGGATTTATATTGATATAGTCAGAGAGCCTGAGATGATATTCAAGACTTAATTCTCATTTTTGCTAAGATTGCCTTACATCGTGATAGAGTAAGGCAGCATCAGCAGGCATCAGGCTCTTATAACTGGGTAGGTGCCTGTTTTTTTCTCTGGCTAAGAGTGCAGTTGTGATGAGGGGAACACCAAGAGAGAAACCAGAGTCAGATACTAGCAGAGATAATCTTAAACAAAGCTAAATTGTATATTATTTGCACACTCATTAATTACTTTGTTGTTACTGTGCTCAGATGTCACAATGGCACCACACCATGCAGTAGTATATGCTCCATTTCGTGTTATAATATGATTTTTAATATATCAGCACGTAGAAAATGAAAGGCTGTTTTCCTTTCTGGGTTTAAAAATACCTGTCATTGCTAAGCTCACAACTGACTATATTATCTAGCGTAGACAGCTGAGAATGTGAGAAGGTTCACTAGAAAGCATTTCACAAAAATTTCTAATTTTCTTTTAAGAAAGGTTAGTCCATACAAAAATGCAGAGTCTATTAAAAGATGCTCAATAAGATACATTGCATGTTCTCCAAATGTTTGTCACAGATGGCTTTCTGTCTGTAATTGTGATTTGAAAAAATACTGATTTATGTTCCACAGAACACAGGAAAAAATACAGAAGGAAATTAGAGCCAGCCACTAGAAAGGAACAGACTCTACCAAGTAAATTGCAAAGCTGTAGGAAGAGCTCCTATTACTCAGGGTTGAAACTCTCCTAACATCCAGAGAAGAGGGCTGAACGATGTGCAACATGTCAACATGTCCTTATTTAGGGACTGCTGCCTTGGACAAGCTGCCAAACAAGGGGAAAGCAATTGGACTATGAGAAAAGTAGGTAAAAACATGTAGTGCTTTGGCTCAGAAGTCACATGTATGGAAAGCCCATAAACATGCACTAGTCACAGCAAAACACTGCACACCTCGTGCTTGAGTAACCCCTGCCACGGGCACTGAGAAATCGCAGCATCCCAGGCTTCCGTTCAAAGATTTACTAAACTAGTTCTGGGGTCACTCACTGTTCTCACCAATGCCAGCTCTCTGGGCTGTGGATGGAGGTACCAAGAGGCAAAGCAAGATGTGTTCCCATGAATGTGCCCTACCAGAGACTCTGCTGAGGATGCTCTTCTTGACAGGCCACAGTCATTCCCATTGCTCCCAAATGCTGCAAAGGTGGCACATTCTGCTGCATATCTAAGGAAGCTCAGCTTTTTAAAGACTTAATTCCACACAATTTTCTTAAAAATTCCCATCATGTTGGAGGACTCAGTGAACTGCAACAGAAATTTTACTCTCCTATATTTTTCACAGGATACAGGAGCTATATGACCTTTTGTATGGGCCCCTTTCCTCTGCCCTAAACACTATCTCAGCATGTGCAGCAACACAAACCTAATGGAATCTATAGCCACCTAAGAATAGACTACAGCAGCGCCACTGCACTGAAATTAAGAGTTCAGATTCTTATCACAACACTCCTTTCTGAATTTCACCACTGAAACTGATTTAAAATCCTTGTTATCAAAGCACTCTCCTCCATGAGAATTTTACAACATTGCAGCTAAAGCCTGTGACAGAACATTCTGCCTTTGCACCTTTGGGGCCTGCTGTCTGCAACAACTGAAGTCAGCACCACTCAGTCAGAGCCTGCTCTGTATTTCCAGAACATGGTTAGCAATTATTCTTGAAAATAAGCAATTTGCTCACACCTCCAGACACTTGTGGACAAATAAGGACTACAGGCCTTACCTGCTGATTGTTTTGAACTATTTCATAAAGTAGAGGCTTGATGGTTTGGAACAAATGAAGAAAACTGGCTCCTCATTTTTATAATTTTTTTTCATTGGAAATTGAGAATTTATCAAACTGCTACTGAAGCTGAATCCTACCAAGATTGTGGAACTGGGACCGACATCTGCAAAAGCGGGTTTAGTTTTACTGCATTCAGTTAACTGAAATATATAACTCACACACCTATAAAATAGGCCACTCAGCTGGAAAACCAATGTATCTTCAGCTTGTGATATTTTAGTATGTACAGATTTTCTTAAATCATTATTTGTTGTTATGGTCAGAACTGCTAAACAGCATAATCCACCAACTCAATCTGTAAGGACAAAACAAGCAGTTGTCGTTCAGCACTCCATCAACACTCCCTCTACCAGATGCCTTCTCAATCTTCTCTTCATCATCCAAACTCAGCTGCAATACTTCTCCTGAATAGCATTTTTCCAAATAAATCCCAACAATATAGTGTACAAGGTAGAGATTTTCAGTTAGTTGAGAGCTCTGTGGCTGTTGAGAACTAGATGTGTGCACTGAAGTCAGGTGCAGGAGTTCCAGGGGATTCCTGGGGGGCTGCAGCTTTGGAGAGTTGGGTCACATCTTCCACTGCAGGATTTACATCAGTGAAGTCACTGGGTGCTTAAAGGAAATCTGCACAGTCATTTATAAATTAAGATGTTAATGTCAGGTGAATTAAGATTACACCACTGAGTTAAATGCTGATTTCCTTATTATTTTCCTAGAGCCTAGTTTTAAGGACACAAATTCATGGAATGTGACATCAGGTGGAAGGTTCATGATTTATATAAATTGTGAACTAGACTGATGATGCAAACAAGCAAGTAAAGACTGTGCTAGGAAAGAAAATAAGCTTCCAGATTGGGCACAATGTTGTACACATTTTTGGATCCTTCATGGCACCACACAGAAGAGTACATGAATTTATAAATAAAATTAAATGCTTGAAACCAATTTGATGCAGCCACTCAATCATAAAGAGAATTATTTAGATCTATTCACTGCTGCTGAATAGTATACTTTCCATAATTTTTATGTGTAGTCAGTATCTCACTGTCTGTAAAGCTGCATTGTTTTCAACTCCTTAGAACTGTTATAATTTAAGAAATTGAGCTCCTATTTTCCAGACTCCTCTCTGCTATAGGGTAAATGTTTTGCAAAAATTTAGCCAAGAAAGATATAGCATATATATATACATATACATATACATAAATTTATATTAGACAGAAAAAAGAAGTTGTTTGTTATGTTCACGGTAGTAGTTCTAAAGACTTTAAGCACCACTTGTGTCCCCTCCTCTGGAGCAGCAGTGCACTTGGCAGGGAGATACTGTGCTAGGAGCTCTGTGTGTTGGCAATGTGACTTTTGCCAAATATGTGAAAATGTATCCTAATTTAGCCATGCCCTGCAAGTACCCATATGTCCTGCTGTACCTGCTGAATACGTGCAGCTACATTCTCTGGTTATTCCAGTAGAAATGCTCAGATTCAGGGTAAAGCACGATTTTATTTGCAAATTTTCTTCTGGACTTTTCTTAGGTTTTCCTAGGCTGTCTGGGTCTGGAATCAATGAAAGAAGCCTCTTCTCTGGTGCTGTCTGCACTTCCTGCTGGCCTTAGAGCTTGTGGGAGAGAAAAGTGTCTGATTTACACACAGAACCAGAAAGGGTTGAACTTTAGTGGGAGAGAACAGAGGGCAGACTTCAACCGAGGCAACAAACTGACACTCAGCATGGAGGAGAGGAATAAAGGGACATCTGAGAAGCAGCTGTGTTCCCTGAGAACCATCAAGTCTGGGAAGGCAAAGAAACATAAAGGAGTGAGGAGGTAATCACTACATTGGAATGGGCAACAGGAGAGGAACCAGAAAGGGAGATGTGTCACCTTGAGTCCATAACTTCACAAAAAGGTCAAAATCCATGTAGGTAACTAGAAAAGGCTGAACAAAGTTTGGTGACAAAGAGTCCGGCAGCAGGGCTTCAATCCCACCGAGGCGCCTGAGCCACTCCATTCCTGCTCTGGGCTTTTGGAGAGGCTTGGCTGTGGTGAAACTCGTGGTGTTGAGACTGAGAAACTTGGGACAAGGAAATGCTTCATCACAGGCATTATGGTTGGGAATGGGATTGAGACAAAAGACCTGAGAAGGAGCTCTGGAAGGTGAGAGTGTATCTCCTGAGAAACACCATGTGCAGTCTGAGATTGTACTGAAAACCGACATTGGACTCACAGAAGAAATAGGTTAAGGAGGCAGGTATGGGAAAAGAGAAACTGTGTAACTGTACAGTTTAAAGTGATACCAAAATATACCAAAGCACAAATTATGTTTGCACTGACACTGATTTCAGGCAGACCCCGACTAGAGAGTCATTGCTAGCAGTGGCTCGAGATGTGTGGCATTTGGATCCCCGGGGATGTACAGCTACTTTAGACATCCCCATCCCTAAAATGTACCCGACACGCCTAAGCACGGCCACCGGCCCCTCACAGAGGAGCCACAGGTGGGCCTGGGCTGGGGCTCCGTCACTCTAGCTCTGAGGCGCCGCTTCCCTCGGGAGCAGCGACGGGGCGGACGGGAGGTGCGGCTGGGGACAGCGCCGGCGGGACAGACACGGGCTGCCACCGGGGCCCGCCTGTGCCCAGGCGGAGATATCCACACCGACCTGCGTATGCCCAGGCGGAGATACCCACACCGGTACTTCCAGGCCTCCGCGGGAGCCGCCGGCGCGGCTCGAAGAAGGGGCCGACCCGCAATCTCTGCCCGGGGCGCTTCCCCGAGCCCCGGCCGGGGGCAGCCGCTCACCTCCGACACGAACCGCATCATTCGCAATTAGCGGTTTGATGTGATACGGGAGCGCGTGGTTTGCATTACGGAAGAAATGACCTGATAATCGCCCGGCAGCAGCTTGCAGATGTGCTAAGTGACTCCGGTCCCGCTCCCCGGTGGCATCTCCCGCTCCCCGGCGCCTTCGCTGCTCCCCTGCGCACAGCAGTGGCTCGGTAGCCCCGGGCTGGTCACCGCAGGGCACCTTAGAGCGCGGAGGTCGGAGGGATAAACATTTCTTTGGATCAAGGAGCTCTGAAAAGCAGTAAAAGGCGTCAAATACTTTCTGGTATGAAAGTATTTCTGCCTGAAATGTTTTACAAGTAAAATTCGAGGAGCTGAAATTTGGAAAATGAAGGGGAAATTGTGTTAGCGAGGGGACAAGGTCCCAAAGTAAAGGGGTGTGAATGTCCTCTAGTTCCCGGCGAAAGGAGCGTTGCTGTGGCCGCCCCACAGCTCCGCTGCCCCCCGGGCCCACGGGCCGGCCCCGTCCCGCCGCACCGACGGCTCGGGCTCACCGGGGCGCTGCGAGGTGTCCTCAGGGGACGGGGGGGGAACGGCGAGGCTGTGCCTGCACTCAAACGTTACCTTAGACCCACCGCAATCGCTTCTGTAACCTGTCCCCATCCACTGATTTGCCAAGTCTTTGTGAATACCAGACGGTGTCATTTCTCTATAAACGCTTTTAATCACGAATCACCAAACAAGAGTGTTTCGTTTAAGCAGTTACAAGAGAACAAAATCAAACTCGCTTGCAATATGAAACCTGAAAGAGCTGAAGGCTCCAGAGAGCCGAGGCTGGTTGCTTTTGCTTTCAGGCTGGCCAGCAGAGCGCAGTGGATGCAGTTGCTGGGGCTGTGGTGCTCTCCGAAGTTGCCCGCTTGCAGAGGGGTAACTGCCGCGGCTCTGCGTGCAGACACGTGAGTAAGAAACCTCTCGGCATCAGCTTGTGTGTTGTCTCCGCGACCTAGTAAAATTATTTATGCTGGGGTAGTAAGAGTTGGCAACCCATATTATGTGTTTTACCGTGACTTTAAATGAGTCAAGGACGTTTTAAATCCAGGGAAGATCGTTGACAGATTTTCTTGGTTAAAATATTGCAGCATTTCCCATTAGTGTTATCTCCTGGAAATAACATAAAGAGCACTACACAGTAACTATGTAATTGACTCTCGTTTTAAAGAAGTTCTATTTCCCTTGGCAAGTCCATCACGTTTGGGAAGAGAACCCGTGCCAGAAAGTCTGTTTCCTTCCAGCTTTCATTAAAAAAAAAAAAAAAGGCCCAAAACAAAAAAAAATCCAAACAACCAAACCAAACCCCACACCACCACACCAAACCAGCAAGATGCAAGGGACCAAGATGCAAGGGACCAAGATGTATTATGTGTCCAATGTAGTTCAGCTTTTCAGCACTGTGTTTCAAACTTAAGGAATGGTGTTTTGTGATAGAGTAGTTATGGGATAGAAAAGTGGCAGAAGATGCTGGACTTGGTGGAAGAGCGGATTATATTCATGAAACAACAGGATTTGGTACTCCAGCTAATGAGAAATGGCAGTTTGTATTTTGTACATCCGAGAAAGAGGCCTCCTGAGGGAGCAAACGGTGAGAGTTGTGCTGCTTTCAGTGGAGACAAGACCAAGGCCACAATAACCCAGTGGCCAAGCTCTGTTCCTCCTCCAGGGTGTGCCTGAACCTTCACCTGGGTACCACATGAGGTGTGGTATCTATGGCTATACCTCGGTGCATTTAACCTACAGACCACGCTTGGAAACGGTGGAAAGAGTGGGTGAAAGTATGTGACAGGCAGCTCGAATATGCACGGTTTGGTCCTGGATCCGGTTTTGGGTTTGGCTTTTCAAAGTTTGTGTTGCAGACCGAGTGGCGGCAGTGACTCGATTTTTTTGATTAATTCCCCTTTGGTACTTCTCTAAGGAGACTTGTCAGGAGCCAAGGCTTTGGGGAAATATAATTTCAAATGATTGGGACCAATTTACAGGCAACAGCAAGAGACTGGGATCATCTCGTCCTTCCTCCTGCCCCCAGTGCTGGTCTGTACCCTGAAATGAACTATTTTTGGAGCGCCGGTATGCAGAGCATTTTTGCAGTTACACACAAAATAAAGGGATTTAAGAACAAAAGATTGTTCTGGACAGTCAAACTGGAATGAGTTGGAACGATACATTTAGGAAGTGGTTTCTTGGACACTAATTAGGACCATTTGCTTGGGGTTGCCATTATTATCCTTTAAGACTGGAGGGCACGATAGATCAAATGATTTATATATCATTAACAATTCTTGTTAACCATAAACAGGGTTGGGCTTTTCCATACTGATTACCAAGCAATGCAATAAGGACTTGTTTTATTTCTTCTGCAGTGTCCATATGAGCAAGCTAACGTGAAAATGAGTCCAAAAAGAAGCACTTCAACTCTTTTTTTTTTCCTTTTTTTTCTTTTTTTTTTTTTTTTTTTTTAATAATAAATTAGTATTAACTTTTTTCATTCTGTGAGAGTGGCTGCGAAACCGAAGCCCATCATCTCTTTGTGGCTTCCACTGCTGGAATACTGGCATTTGCTGTACCTGATCCTGGCTCCCAGTGAATGTGTTTTAATTGTCATAAACCACAAACTGAACCGTATGCAAACGTCTATTTTCAACAGTGCATCAGTAAATCCCTGTCACTTTCCTTTGTGCTACAAGTAACAGGCTACAATCCCATAATGCAATCATTTTCCCTTTAAAAGAAACTAAGAAAGAGAGCATATGCGATGTGTAAATCCCACAGGTGTATCTAACATTACTTTTGTAAACAACATGATGGCCAAAAAATCGTTGATACCCAGGAGCTTGGACTGTTGAGAGGTGAGGGCGGCAGGGACAGACAGCGTTGTGTATTGTGATGTGTGGTGCTGTGCTGGGTGTTGTGTGCTGGGTGTTGTATGCTGCGTGCTGTGTGCTGTGTGCTGTGGAGTGTGGTGTTGGCTGTGTATTGCTGTGTGTGCGTGCTGTGTGTGTTGCTGTGCTCTGTGTGCTGTGTGTGCTCTGTGTGCTGTGTGTGTTCAGTGTGCTGTGTGTGTTCTGTGTGCTGTGTGTGTTCTGTGTGCTGTGTGTTCTGTGTGCTGTGTGTGTGTTTCTGTGCTCTGTGCTGTGTGTTCAGTGTGCTGTGTGTGTTCTGTGTGCTGTGTATATTTCTGTGTGCTGTGTGTGTGTTCTGTGTGCTGTGTGAGTTCTGTGTGCTGTGTGTGTGTTTCTGTGGTCTGTGCTGTGTGTTCAGTGTGCTGTGTGTGTTCTGTGTGCTGTGTGTGTGTTTCTGTGCTCTGTGTTGTGTGTTTCTGTGTGCTGTGTGTTCTGTGTGCTGTGTGTGTGTTTCTGTGCTCTGTGCTGTGTGTTCAGTGTGCTGTGTGTGTTTTTGTGCTCTGTGGTGTGTGTGTTCTGTGTGCTCTGTGTGTGTTTCTGTGCTCTGTGCTGTGTGTTCTGTGTGAGTTTCTGTGTGCTCTGTGCTGTGTCTTCAGTGTGCTGTGTGTGTTCTGTGTGCTGTGTATATTTCTGCGTGCTGTGTGTGTGTTTCTGTCCTCTGTGGTGTGTGTGTTCTGGTTTCTGTGCTCTGTGCTGTGTGCTGTGTGTTCTGTGTGCTCCTCTGTGTGTGTTTCTGTGCTGTGTGCTGTGTGTTCTGTGTGCTGTGTGTGTGTTTCTGTGCTCTGTGCTGTGTGTTCTGCGTGCTGTGTGTGTTCTGTGCGCTGTGTGTGTTTCTGTGCTCTGTGGTGTGTGTGTTCTGTGTGCTCTGTGTGGGTTTCTGTGCTCTGTGCTGTGTCTTCAGTGTGCTGTGTGTGTTCTGTGTGCTGTGTATATTTCTGTGTGCTGTGTGTGTGTTTCTGTGCTCTGTGCTGTGTGTGTTCTGGTTTCTGTGCTCTGTGCTGTGTGTTCTGTGTGTTGTGTGTGTGTTTCTGTGCTCTGTGCTGTGTGTTTCTGTGCTGTGTGTTCTGTGTGTTGTGTGTGTGTTTCTGTGCTGTGTGTTCTGTGTGTTGTGTGTGTGTTTCTGTGCTGTGTGTTCTGTGTGTTGTGTGTGTGTTTCTGTGCTCTGTGTGTGTGTTCAGTGTGCTCTGTGTGTTCTGTGTGCTGTGTATGTTTCTGCGCTGTGTGCTGTGTGTTCAGTGTGCTCTGTGTGCTGTGTGTTCTGTGTGTTGTCTGTGTGTTTCTGTGCTCTGTGTGTGTGTTCTGTGTGCTGTGAGCACGGCCGGGGCCGGCTGTCGCTCCTCACCGGCACAGGCGGATGCCCGGGGTGGCGGAGCGCTCCCGCCGCGTACCGGGAAAATCCGCCCTTTGGGATAAGCCCATCCCCTTCGACTGCTCCGGAGGATGCTCCGACGCCTCTGCACAGCGAGTTCAGCCATGCCTAGGCACCAGAGCGGGGCCCGGCCCCGGAGCCCTCCCGAGGGGAGGCGGGGAAGCCGCCGCCGGGCCGGGCCGGGCTGCGCGGTTCCGCCGCGGGTCTCCGGGCCCTCCGGCCCCGGGAGATGATCCCGCCGCCTTGGGGCAGGGCCGAAGCGGCTCCCTGACACACTTGCTACCGGATTAAATCCCCAGCACTGAGGTGGGGGATGGGAGAAAGAAAGGCTCCACAGAATCGCTTGGGCTCATTTAAATTCTTTGTATTTGATTGAACATCGGTCTGTTTGGCATCCAAGTTTGTAAAAACCTTAGAAAGACAAAAGAATTCGGTTTGCAAACATTATGCGAAGTGTAAAGCACACCACAGATATTCATGAGCACCCAGGAGGTACTGAGCACTCCTGTACATTCGAGGGCCTTGCCAGGAGCTCCCACATCTTTGTTTCATTAACACGGAGCTCTCCTTTATTTCCTGCTAAAGTCACCGACATCCGGACCGCTGTATTTATTGTCTCGCACGACTTCTCCCACAGATCTTCATTAAGGCCGAATGGCACTCACACAGCATGTTCTATCATAGCGTCGATGAATTGCTGCGCCTAGAAAACAATAAATGAATCCCCAGCCCAAAAAGTATTCCTGAGATGAAGCCGGCCTGCTGTCCCCGCGGAGCGCTCTGCCAGCGGGGGGACTCGCAGGCCGTGGTGGCCCTCCGGACGTCCCGGTGCCTCGCAGCAGCTCCATGATGGACCTTGGCTGGGAGGGTTTGGGGTTACCCGGAGGGACTGTACTAAATGGAAAGGCTTAGAGGGTTGTTGTTTTTGGGGGTTTTTTTTGTGGGATTTTTTTTTTTTTGTGTGGTTTTTTTTTGGGGGGGGGTGGTTTGTTTTTTGTTTGTTTGTTTGTTTGTTTGTTGTTTTTTTTTTTTTCCTTTTTGGTGCTTTCAAAGTTTCATTTAGATGGGAAGCTATTGTCAGTTTCCTGGTGTCCCATTTTGATCCTTCCTCAGCTTGGGTTGAACGAAATGTCTTGAAACCTATTCCAAAGGAAAAAAAAAAAAGATGCTTTTACAGGCTTCCAGATGCTAAGATTTAGATCATTTGAACGTCAGCGCAGCCTTCTGGTAACAAAAAACATCCAAATGGATTTCATTTGTGTGTTAACATCCGTCAGATGGGAGAGTAGCACAGTTTAGAGCTAAAGTCTGTTTTCATGGTTTTAGCAACTGGGTCCACATGAACATCTCGTCTGGCAAGCCAATAGGTTGAAGCTACACTGAACAGACTGAGTCCAAATATCTGAAATGACTCGGAATGGTTGTGCTAACAAATACCGATGTAATGTATGAGGCTATTACTGCTGTTTATATAGCTTCGCGTGGGTATGCAAATAGGTGGAGAGGGGCATCATTGCGGGGAAACGCAGCTCTGAACGGACCGAGCGGGCTGCGCGTCCCGCAGCAGCGGGCGGGACCCGGGCCCGCGCCGAGGTACCGCCCGTGAGTCCGCGTTCCGTGAGCAGCAACCGAGCATCGGTCCCTGTCGCTGACCCAGCACTGGCCCCGCAGCGTGCCAGGGTCCTGTCCCGGCTGTCTCTGCTGGGTGGGGAATTTGTAACGCACGGGCCGGTGCTGCTGCCGCGGCAGCAGTAATGAAATAAAGCATAACATTAGTTAGGCACGACGCAGCAGGTGGCTTATTATGAGCCTTGCATATTCCTCTGCCTCCTGCTCCCATCAGAGCGCTGGTAATCGGGGGCAAAAAAATATGTTTTAGGCGATTTAGAGAGTAAGAGGAGGAACGGGGCAGAGTCCGCGGCTGGGGCGTCCAGCGGGCCGGAGCCAGAGCCGGGGCTGGGCTTCTCCCTCAGAGTCGAAGCGATAACAAGCATGGTGATTATGATACTAATAATTCTTATTGTTGTACCTTGGCGCAGATGGCAGCTGCTCTCTCAGGGAGGTTAAGAAGACAGCAAGTCCCATGAAGGCCACTCTCTCCCTGCGCGCTCAGCCGCTTCCCGGCACGCACAAACAGACGGCTCCAGCTACCCCTGCCTCGGAGCTGCTCCCGCTTTTTCTCGGGATGCCTTTAAACTACCTGGTCGCCAACGGATTTAACGGAACCTTATTCTAAACGCTCTCGCTATCCGAACCACGGGAGCAAGACGGGTTTGCAATAGCCCCGGAGCTGGCACAGCAAGCCCTGCGTGATGAAAGCTCATGGTCCCTGCCCTAAATCCACTCCTCCTGCAGAAACATACTAGGCTTTTAGGTTCTCCACCAGAAGTACCCACACAAACACACACACACATCCCTGACCCACGTCCCTAGCCGGTTTCTCCAGGTGAGCCTCTGCTGTCGCGTGGGATGTGCCCTTTGCTGCTCGCCCGCGTTCACGAGGACCACGAGCACGACCCGCCGCGGTGCCCCGGGCTGCCCACGCTCCCCAGCCCTGCCCGCGGGAGGGCGGGCGCGGGGCCTCCCCCCGCCGGCCGGGACGGAGCCGGGGCGGGGAGAGATGCTCCCGGTGCCACCGCGCTGCTCCCCGGCTGCTGCCGGGCTGCCGGCCCGCCGGCAGAGTCGGAGCAGACCGGGACCCGCTGCTCTGCCCAGAGGGCACGGCCGGACCCCCACCCGCCGGTGCGCACCCCGGCGGGAAGCTGAGTCCGCCCTGCTTCCTCCTCTCGCCGCCGGGGCTCCGCTGACAAACTCCAAGGAAGATCATTAGCATCCCTTGCCTTTTTTTTTTTTTTTTTTTCCCAGATAGATTACCAAGCTGGCCACGTAGACCTGAGGGTCACATGGCTCAGGGGAGAAGGACAGCAACTGTCGCAGGAGTTAAGAGGAGCGGGCAAACAAAGCCAAAGCGAGAAGTCATCTCGTGCGGCTGCTGCAAAAACAGCTCCCCGGCCAGAGGGTCCTCGCAGTGAGCTCCTTCCTGCGAGAGCCGCTCCGCCGGGGCCGGCGGGAGGCGCGGCCGCAGCCCCTCCGCAGCACGGCCGGGAGCCGGCTCCTGCCTCCCCGACGGCTCCCCGCTTCCCCCTGGGAGGAAGTACGAGAAATGACTCCCGACCCTATATTCTTCTATTGTTTTGAGCCGGTGGATCAATTGTCATCAGTACTGTCACCTAAGAAGCAATGATTCCGATTCATCTTGGCATCTGATTTTATTCTAATGGGTTAAATTGGGTTCACTTTTACAATTATCCCAGGTTTGACTGCGTAGTATTGCATGACAACTCACAGTTTCATCGGGTTTGGCAAAGCGAGGTTGCTCCATGAATCCGTATATCATATCACATCAGATCAGGCTGAAGTTTGCTGTTTAGCGACTCCATTTGAGAGGCTTTTTATGAAAGTGGGAAGGGTTGATGCAGTCCATGGTTGGTTCAATGCGATTTGAAAAAAAAAATGCGGAGAGATGGCAACAACCCGGGGTTTGCTGCTCAGCTGTGAATAAGCGCAGAACGAAAAAAACGACGTGATGGGGAACGCTCAGCTCGCTACAATATTTTTAACAGCCTCTCAGTCCTCGCCTTTTTTTAATTTCCTAATATGTTCTTTGCTTTATTAGTTTTATTTACAACCAGCTCCCCATTAACACCTCACCTGATTACTGAGGAGCTGAGACAGCTAATCAAGAAAATCCAGCAAACCAGCCAAAATCGAGAGGTGGGATTTATTTTTTTTGCTTTCATTCAGTCTTCTTCCTTATTTATTTATTTTGTATTCGGAAATATTTCGAAGCAAACAGAAAATAAAAGGCAGGTATCAGTGCATATTGGCGAAAGGTCAGAGGTTAGAAATTCACGTCAGTTCTGTATCAGAGGCTATGCAGAGGGCGGGAAGAGAGAGGGAGAGAAGGGAGGAAAAAAAATCTTTCCACCAAGCAGCTTGTTTATTTTAATTAACATAGGGATCCTCTGCTAGGAGCAAGGAACAACCTCCATCTACTGGCTAGATCGTTGCGTCTCTTCTCCATTCAAAACCCATCCCTCATCACTCATTAAGGAGGGTACAATTTTGGAAGAAGCTTCTAAGGTCTCAAGGTAAGCTCCTGCATGAGTCTTTGCTAGCAATGCAGCTATTTGGACCTCACGGATGTAATTTGCAGGGTGTTTCTTTGGCGTCGTGGTGTTGTTTGTTTGGTTGGGATTTTTTTTAACAACACAGAACGGTACTTGTCCCAGATGTATTCGCAGATAACATTTCATGCATCTATGTTTTAACAGAAAAATAGCTCAGCTTGAGAAGCCTGAGCCTTTCAGCTCAATTAAAAAAAAAAAAAAAAAAAAAAAGCCCCTTCTTTTGTGCTTCTTTTAATTTTTTCTTTTTTATTGGAATGGCTTCTTTCACCTGTCTGTAATCCAGTCTGTAAGGGATTCCTTTTCAAAAGCAGCAAAATATGATAATTTCCAATGGCTTAATTACAAGCGGAGTGCAAATACGATTACAGCTAATACCAGACAACTATGGAGCTGACAGTGCTGAGGTCCTGGGCGGTGAACAGTTTCATGTTAGACAATAATCTGCCTCTCCTGCTTTCTTCTGGCTGTGTGATCACTTGTTTGTGGTCAGTCACAGCGCTTGGCTATGGAAGATATTTGGGATTTCTATGTAAAGCACCTAGTTGTTTCTTATTTAAGTATCATCTCCCTATGCAGAAGAATATGTGTCTTAATTGACATGTTTTCAGATTACCGGGAGCTACAAGCACATTGGAGGTTTGGGGAGTTTTAATCCGATGCCGGTTACGGTTAAAGACACCCTGCGCTTGTGTCCCTCGCACGGCCAGCCCCGCGCAGCCTGGCAGGGCAGGAGAGGGGCTGGTGCCCGAGTCTGGCTGCGATGCACCGGCTTTAACATGTCCCTAGCACAGCGATCCGAAAGTTGCTTTACGGAACACTCGAGAGGACTCAAGGGAGGAGAAAGATGGTGATGGTAAAATACGTTGTATCTGACTCCGAAGTGGAATTTAAAATAATGTCTTAAAAAAATATATATTTTTTAAAATTGAGGTGAAATAAACAGCAACTTATTTGAATACTGAAAACGATATTAGCTACATCTGGTGCCACCACCAAGAGATGTAATTCTATTCAAATTTCCCTTCTTTGTGTCTAGATTGGTTGCAGTGCCCGCGGACTTTACAAACAAATGAGACTGATCATTAATAGCATTGCACTCCACCACAAGCTCGTAGAGCAGAAAATAGCGTTAGGATTTAAAAATAGACCTGGCTTTACCCACCCGACTCGCAGGCAACAGGATCGCAATCCTGTTGCTGTTATTATTACGCGCGTTAAATTTCTGGAAATGATTAAACTGAAAGCGTCTTGAAAAGTTCAGGTGCTGACGGAGAGGGTGTGAAACTCTGGTGCCCTGCGGGGCGGGAGGCGGCTGGCTCGGGCAGTGCCCTGCGCCTGCAGCCGGACACGCCACGGCCTCAAATGCGGCAGGCGAAATCCAAACCACTTTTCCTCAAAGAACACCTCCTCCTCCCCACCCCCACCCCCCGCCTGAACACCCTCCCCTTTCTCCTAATTATTGTTGGTCAATTATTAATTTGCATATAGACCTTGTCCTAAATCCTCCGAACTAAACACAAGATCGTTCACGCTGTGATAGGCTTTAGCCCGTAGCCCGTGGCCAGGGAGAACGCGGGCTCGGTGGCAGAGCGGATCCCAGGGACCGCACGCTGAAATCTTCCCAGGGCACACGCTAATTGCGAAGGTGGAAGGGGCTCCAGGCAGCGGCCGCGGAGCTGCGGGCAGCCGGGCCAGCGGGATGTCCGCGGGAGCTCTCCAGCCCTGCGTGGGCAGGCAAACGCTGTACCTGTGGAAACCTCCACAGCGATGTATCCCTCATCCTCCCCATCAGCCCCCCATTAGCTTGGGGAGTTCGGGTAAAGCCTTAAAGAAAGGAAAAGACCGAGAGCGCCTGTCACGTTACTAAAATATTCTGAAAATTGCACATCAGATATTCTTTCTCAAATGCTACGGCAAAAGGAGATAAAAGCGCCCTGCGATGAGAAACTGTCGTTCACAGGCAAAGTGCTAATGCCGATGGATACATGAGGGACAGGCTCGTAGATTTGGATTTTAGGTTCCCTGTCGTGTTCTTTGTGAGCTTTTCTCTCCCCCACCCCCTAAGCAAACCAGCAAAACTGTACGGAATCCCTCGTGCTATAATGGCAACCTCTCGCTACCAGCCTGCCTTAGAGCAGCGGAGCTCCAGTTCACAGCAAGGAATGAGATCTCAGGAACATTGAAATAGATTTACCTTGATCTCCTACAGGCCTTTTGGAAACGGAGAAGTCACGTTTGATGCTAGCAACAAACTTTTAGTGTCCCTTTAGGTAAGAAGTGGTCTGCCAGCATTAGGATGTTAATCAGAAAACGCCTTGGAAACCCCTGGCCTCCTTTACTGGAGCAGCAGTAGCTAGTAGCGTATCCTTAACAGTACCTGATGGAGCAGAAAGAAAGGACCCTCTAATTAATTAAGTGTGTCTAACCGGAGGAGGCTCAGTCATTTCTGAGTTTTGTTATGAGTCTGCCCAATTACTCCTAACGGCGCCGTCGAGCTAAGGTAGAGACGGGAATTTAGCAAGCAATATTTTCCGTGTCTCTGCCTTGGATGCTTTGACGCCGCACCTGCAGAGCGTTTCGGTGAACCCGAGACAGCAAACGCGAGATAAATGGGGGAGAGGGCAGCGGTGCCCGCACCCGAGGCACCAGAGGCGAGGGCACAACCTGCTCGGGGGGCACAGGATCCCCACTTTAGCTTCCGATGGAACTGGGCCTAGCGGCAGCCGGGGGCTTGCCTCAGATCCCTCCCCGGTCCCGACGGGCACGATGAGTTTGACGGTCCTCAGCCCGGCAGGGACACGGTCACGGCGGGACAGCGGCGGCGCTTCCGAGAGGGCTCTGCGGGGCTGGCCCGGGCGGGTGGGGGTCGGCACATGCCGGGGTATCTTTGGCAACTCGAATGCCACGGGAAATGCAGACCATTTCCAGGAGAGCACATGCAACGTGAAACAGGGGCAGGGTGAGTTACCTCGACAACATAACTGGAGGAGAATAAAGAACAATTTCCTTCGGAGGGGAAAACACCCAGAACAAACCCTGAACGTGCTTGTAGAGTGCAAAGACTATATGCAACGATTAGAAACAAACTCGTCTCTAAGGGAGATTTTTTGACCTCTGTCGACAGCCACCGCTGCGTTTCTCCGAGCCAGGCGAGCGCACGCCGGCGGTACCTGCCGGGCGCAGGGCGAGCGGGGCGAACCCTCTCGCACAGGGGTTCGCCCCCGCCCGCAGCGCCGCAGCCCCTCCCTTCCCTTCGCTTCCCTTCCCTCCTCCCGGGCCGCTCGACAAAGCCGCCGGCCCCGCAACAGGGCTGGCCCGGGCCACGCAGCCCCGCGGGGATGCCGGCCGCGCTCCCGTTCCCCGGCAGGGCTGCGGGAGAGAGGGAAGCACCTCCGCCCGTCTCCCCGAGCAGCCGGGGTGTCGCGGAGCGGCGACGGGAAGGAGGAGGTGGAGGAGGACTGGGGATCCCGAGCGAATAGCTCCCGTATCCCGGATTGAATCACCTTGTTTATTTTTCCTGATGTCTTATTGTGCTAATTGACTTGTTTTCTCCAAGGAAAGCCTATCTTTCCCTCCTCCTTCCCCACACAGATATTTTTTTTCTTCCAGTCCGGGAGTGCTCTGCAGAAGACTACGGCTTCTGGAGGGATCTGCCCTTTTTAAGGGAGATTCCCTCAGCCCTTTTTGAGACTCGTTGGTTTTATAGCTATTACTCTCTTATTAAAACACACACATATATACAACACATTGATTTCCATCCAAAAGGGCTAATTACATTACTTACAGTAAATAGCAGCCCTGCTGTCCAGGGTCTAGTGTGCCAACAGAGAAAAAAATCCCGGCTTATTTCACTTGATTGACTTCATCTTTGTGTGAAATTGTGTTTTATGAGCTGTATTCTGGCACTCGGAGGAATGTAACAACATTCAATCTGCAAATAACATTAATTTTAGCTACTTAGGGGGAAAGAGAGGGGAGGAAACTTGCTGCCTGAATCTTGGGTTACATGGAAGAGGTGACTCGAGGAGCCCCTGAGGATGTCTCTGGGATGCTTTGGAAAGGAAGTGGGGGCTGGGGTACTTCTTTCACTAGTCGCGCTAGGGTTTGGTGTGGAGTGTTCCCCATGGAGCAGGGAGCGCAGGACTGCCGCCAGGAAGATCCTTCAGTAGGGATCGAGGTGTCAGGAAACAGCCAGCAGCTGTTTCAGGGAAAGGCAAGGAAGAGTGGTGTGAAAAGTAAGTAGGAAAACGGGGGACGGAGGGGAGGGAGAGCAGACAGAGAGATTAGCCTGGGAGGAATGCATCGCCCGGTGCCCTGCACACAATGATCGCTCGCAGTCCGCGGCCGGGGAGCGGGAGAGGGGAGAGAGTCCTGCCAGGGCGTCCCCGGCCGGCCGGGACTGGCCCCGCGGAGTGCCCGCATCCTGCTGCGGGTACGGGCGGGGGCACCGCGGGGCAGCAGGGAGGGCAGCGCCTCGGGAAGCGCTCGAACTACCCGGGCCGCGCCTGCCTCCGCGGCTCCCCCCCGCCTCAGCACCTCTGAGTGCCCGGGGCCCGCCGGGAGCGCTCCGGCCGCTCCGTCCCGCCTCGGCGGCCCGGCACGGGCGCTGCTCTTCCTTCTCCCGTTCCCTCGGCGGAGCCAGGCACGGCGGGGCCAGCCCGAGCGGCCGCCGAACGGAGGTTCCCGCGGCGCGGCCCGGGGGGAGCGGGGCCCCCGGGGGGGAGAGCGGGCCACCCTGCCCCTCGCCAGGCGCCGTCGCCGCCAACTCCCGGGACTCTGTGTTTGGGGGAGGTAATAAATCCCACCCCACCCACAGCCCCGACCGTAATGTTTGTCACTGCTTGCCCATCACTAGGGGTTGAGAGGAGTATGACAGGTCTTTGTTGTCTGAATAAAAATCAGTGGCAGCTCAAGGGAGAGAACTCCTCCTACTAAATTATCAAAAATGGGCTGGCTTTAGTCTCTTAACAAATTGGACAGAGCTCCGGAAAGCAGCAGTCCCAAATCCAACCTACAGGCACTGGGAACTTTAAAGCAACCAGGGACTGCTGAAAATAGCACTTCTTTTTGCTTTCTTTGTATTCAAAACTATATCCTTTCCCGACTGATTTTACTGCCCCAGGTCCAAGTCTCTCCAGTCTGAAACCCCCGGCTCTCCAGAACAGTAAAAGATCCTTTAGCTAGCTTTTATTATTTTATTTTTTAAACTAATTATTATTACATTTTCTCCCCCTTGTTTGTTTTCTGCACATCTTCAGGAAGCCCTCAGTGCTTGCGCAAAGAGAAGCTCCTATTTGCAACCTCCCTCCCTGCGCTGTGCGCCTCGGTGTAAACATTTTGGATGATCTAAAGACTCTGGGGTCTGTATATGGAAATAGTGGGGTGCAGAGCAGAAGAAAATACTTGTCCTTTCCGTCCCCCAGCCATGCTTTTCCACGGGATCTCCGGAGGCCACATCCAAGGAATCATGGAGGAGATGGAGAGGCGATCCAAGACCGAGTCCCGCCTGGCCAAAGGGGGACAGATGAACGGCCGAGATACGGTAAGAATGGAGCTGGCGCTCTTTGCAAGGGAATCCCTGCAAGCATGGACCCGCATCGGGACAGACCCTAACTTTGGGGAAGAGAAAGACGCTGCTTCCCTCTGTCCCTTCCCTGTCACCCCTTGTTTGTGGAACCCCTTCCGACGCTCCCTGTAAACCCACCCGTAACGCTGGGTGCTGTGCTGGCCAGGCTCGGTTTTACATTTGTCTAATCCATGTCGCTGCGTGTGCTCTCTGGATTAGCGGGGAAACTGTTCTAAACCGTAGCAGGGACGAGGTTTCAGCCCTTGCGGCGGAGCAGCCTTTTGCCCCCGTTCGGCTGCCTGTGGCCGCTCTGCCCCTGCGAGCAGGGCTGCAGCTGGAGCTCCCGAGGTGTGCTTTATTTTTATTCTGCGCTTCTGGCACCTCCTAAATTAAACCTCAAACCGCGACTACTTACTTTTCGTAACTGTCTTTGGTCTGAAGTGTGTGATTGAAACGGAGGCACCACTCTCTCTGAGTGTTATGCCGGCCGACTACCTTGCTTAGAAAGTAACATCTCCTCTTTACTTACTCAAAAGGACCAAAGTTTTCAGATATGTACTAAGGGATGGCGGAGAGATCGAGTGTCACGCTGGGCTTTGTGCAAACCGAGATCTCTTTTTCTCCAACTTGTAGGGCTTCCGCCGATCGCTCACAAGGCTCTGCACACAAAGTAACGGCCCGGAAAACTGTTTTAAGGTTTTGGGACATAGGGTCCTTTACCCCCTCTCTTAAATAAACTCATGCTTTGTTACATGAGGATTTGCAATGTAAATTTAACTCACCTTTCCATTGCTAAAAAGGAAAGGGGGCGAGGAACACAACTTCAGATTGAAAAATGAATGCGGAGTTGCCACTTTAAAACAGTTGAGACTTTAGAACAAAATGTTGGGGATTTTCCCCCCCTGTTACTTTATCCGCAGAAGCTGCCCCAAGTTTCACGGCCGAGCTTTTGTCTCCGCCGTTCCTCTGTCTCCCTTTGTCCCGAGCGGCACTCCTCGTGGGGAGCAGATCAATGGGAACTCGCAGAAGTTTACTGAGAAAAAGATACTGGTTTGAGCTGAAACTAGCCCTGAAACTTCCACCTTTCTGCCCACATCCCTGGCCGGGCTGGTGAGCGTTCATACTCGCTGCTCTTTACACCACCCACCTGTCTCCTTTCTCTTACTCCTGTTTTAAAAGGCCTGTATTTCTTTAGAGACGCGGTTGCGGCTCGTTTAAATACGTGTGAAAATTTACCATACAATGAATGCAAGCCTGAACCCTCTGCCATAAACTTTAGGAACAGCAAACCTGTATTTTTCTACTTTAAAATGCTGTTCCTGTAAAGTGCTTTAAGATCACAACGCTAAAAAAAGGGGGAAGCCTCAGACTTTAAGTTCAGAACCTCAGAAAAGAATGGGCTCTGCTTTTCCTACTGCGGCCTAATCCGTTGCTTTCACGTATTGAAATGACATGAGATCGTTAGGAGAGGTTTACTGTGAATCACGGTAAACACTTTACTAGCGGGGATGGTCCCGGCTCCCCCTTAAACTTCCCGCCGGGAGCCAGGAGTTTGGTCCCAGAGAGCCGTGCCTTTGTACGAGCCCCGGGCCCTGCGCAGGACCCGTCCCCAGCCCGGCCTGCCTGCCTTTCTCTCCCTGTCTCATCCCTTGTGGTGTGGTTGTTTTGCAGAACATGCCCCCCATGAGCCCCGAGAAGCCTGCTTTGTGTGCTGGTTGTGGAGGGAAGATCTCAGACAGATATTACCTGCTGGCTGTTGACAAACAATGGCACCTCAGGTGTCTTAAGTGCTGTGAATGTAAACTGGCTTTGGAGTCAGAACTCACCTGCTTTGCCAAGGACGGCAGTATTTACTGCAAGGAGGATTACTACAGGTACAGCAATCAGTCCTCATGGGTTCAAAACACATCCCCTCAAAAGGCACTGTGAACCGAAATGCTCTTTTCTCCACACGGGCTTTCAAAGGTAGCTTTTCGCAGTCAGCGATTCCTTAATCCTTAGTCCCCTCAGAAAAGTCTCGCACGTTTCCAAACTGAGCGGGCCGTCAGGGGACGCGCTGACTGAGCATGTGTGGCGGTGCACAAACAGGCGAAGGCTCTCCCGCTGCTCGGCGGTTTTTCCCTCCGTAAAGACCCGACCGAAATTCGCCTCTGGCCGCAGCTTGCCGGTTTTTGCGAGGGCCGGAGCCCGCCGCCCCGCCCAGCCCCGCGGCCGGGCCCGGGGAGCGGGCGCCGCTTGTCCGTGTGTCACATCTGTTCCCTGGCCAGCGCCCCGCGGCTCTTCTCGTCTTGACAGGAACGCCAGGAGAGCGGGGGCCCGATTCCCCCCGCTCCGGCCCGCCCGGCCCCGTGCTCACGGGCGGCGGCAGGGCCTTCGCCAAAGTCCTGGGAGAATAGGTCGGCTCGGCGGGGAGGGCGAGGCGCTCCCCCTGGGACCTCAGGGCCGGTTCTCTGAGGCTGTCCCGACATCAGGCGGGCCAGGGGCCACAGCCGGTGTCACGGGCCGTCCTGGGGCCGGGGGGCGCGACCCTGTCGGGAGCAGGCTCCCTCACGTGGCCGGGAGGGAAGGCGGGAGGCACCGGGGCAAGCTCTGCCTTTGCCGTTCTAGTTGATGCCCACTTTTCTGTTTCCTTCAGAAGGTTCTCCGTGCAGAGATGTGCCCGCTGCCACCTTGGGATCTCAGCCTCTGAAATGGTCATGAGAGCCAGGGAATCGGTTTATCACCTGAGCTGCTTCACCTGCACCACCTGCAACAAGACTCTGACCACGGGCGATCACTTTGGCATGAAGGACAACCTGGTTTACTGCAGGGCCCACTTCGAGTCCCTTTTGCAAGGAGAATACCCCCCTCAGCTGAGCTACACCGAGCTGGCTGCCAAGAGCGGAGGGCTGGCCCTGCCTTACTTCAACGGCACCGGCACGGTCCAGAAGGGGAGGCCCAGGAAACGAAAGAGCCCTGCCTTGGGAGTGGACATCGTCAGCTACAACTCAGGTGAGAAACACACGCCGAGTCTGCCTCCCGCTCCCCCGAGCAGAGCGTTCTCGGGCTTCCCCTCAGCCAGGCAGTGCGTGAATAACTCAGCCAGGCCAAATCTTGCTTAACCATTGGAAAATCAAACAAACAGCCCTCTGAGGGTTGGAGCATTTGCAGGAAAGCTAACAGCAGCCCTCCTCAAAGGCTGTCTTTGCCTATTAATGTCAAACACCCAAACTTAGCCACTTCCCAGGGTAAAGACAAAAAAAAAAAAAAAAAAAAAAAAAAAAAAAAAAAAAAAATAAATCAAAAAAACAAAAAAAAACAAAACAAAAAAAAAATAACCAAAAAACCCCAAAACCAAAAAAACCCAACCCAACCCCAAAACCACATAGCTTTCTCTGTTGGAATCTCAGAGATACAGTTATCATTATTAATATTTGATTAACTAAAATAATTTCACCACTTAAACCTCAAATTAGGAGTAACCAAATGAATCAGTAAAAAATAGAATAAAAGTTATATATATATGGTTCTACAATGCCAATGTAATATGCATATAACTCGATTTATATATTGACTTTATAGTGATTAATTCTTCAGGCTGAATAATTCTGTTTTACTGACACATAAATGATCAAACTGTACAAGAGGTCAACGAATAAATGTTGTTTCCTGTAACTAAACCCCAGCAAATGTAAGTAAGGAGAATGATTTCTGTTCTCTCAACTGTAGGAAAGGAACAAGTGTTGCCCCGTATTAAATATCCTCTATAACTCCAGTCACTTGAGTACCCAAACCATGTATAAACAGTACTAGTGGACAGAGGTAAAGGAGTTTCAGGTATGACCAAGCAGTTGAGGCAGAGTTTCATTAGATGAAGGACGAAAGCAGAAAGGGTAAATATGAACTGGTAAACTCCCGACTCTAAAATCGTTTTAGGGAAACTTAAGCTTCCCACGGACGGTAACAGAGGGAAGAAAGCCGTGGGAAGCAGGAGTGATGCAAGATGCTCTTCTCGTGAAGAGTGGAGCCGTCCCGGCTGGGGCAGGGAGCCGGGGCTCCGGGCCCAGGGCTGCGGACCGCTGGCCCCATGGGGAGCCGGGAGAGGGGTCAGGGCCTCCCCTTCCGACAATCGCGGGTCGGTAACAGTGCACAGCTCTCGGCCCGGAGCTCTCTCTCCTGCACCAGGTTCAACCCGCTGCCACTGAGATCCATAAGGAATCTTCCACCGCCCCCCTGCCCTCTCCACCCCTCCCCCGGCACCTCCTCTGGGGCCGCTCGTGAAACAGGCTTTAGCTGGGAACCAGGGAGCTGTGCAAGGCGATTTCATCTCCTCTGATGCGTAGACCTTGGAGCCAGGGTAATCACTGCGCTAATTGTTCCTTGTTAATTGAAGATGACATTGGAATCCCTGGCTACGGAGCGGCTTCCAATCAATCCTGAAAGCTGCTAAAGAAAAGGGAACCTGTAGCGCAGCCAGGATTCATTCAGCCCCAGCTTCCAATGGCGGATTTCCCGTGTGCCAGCTCTCTGCTCTGGTCTCTATCCCTGGTCCACACAGCATCACCCGATTCCCCAGATTCCTAAAGGGAAATAATCCTAGATACAATTTAGCGTTAAAATTAGAATCAGAAGTTATGGTAAGATGAAGGGTTGTGGATATGATAAAGCTCTCCTTAAACTTCAGATCAGGACTCAAGAGAGACATTATTCGCGAACGCTGACATAATCTTGTGTGCTGGTCTTAAAACTCCCCTTCTTTACAACAACGGGCCATATAAGATGTACCACAGACTCCAAATCAGATTAAAAAGCACCGCCCATTATGAAAACAGCTCACTGAATTGAGAACTCACAGAATCCTCCGGGCAACGGAGAGAAAAGAGAACAAACCAAAACAAATCAACAAACGCTCTGATGCTTTGGACTCAGGCTAGATGGCTGAGAAATCTCTTCTGTTAGGGCCGTGATTTTATTCTTTTTTTATAAGCATAATCTAGCTATGTCCAGGGTTGACACATGGTCTCGAAAAGGTTTGCAGCCAAACCGTGCATGCGGTGCAAACGGCTCCAGCCCGTTGACCCACTGCGCCCCAAATCCAGGGGGAGGAAAGCGAATCTGGAACAGCTACGAAATGAGTTGCAGTAGATGAAACCTCTTCTTGAGAGAAAAAAAGTCTCTAACTAATTGGCAGCCACTTCCCTACACACATTTTTCGTTCTCTGCCCTGTGACTCAGTAACTGCTCTTGCACGTAATCATTTACAAAGGGCAAGCAGTCCGCAGAAATTAAATATCGGATACATGGCTGCCGCCTTCCGAGGGAGCAGCGGGCCCCGCAGCCCCAGGCCGTGGCGGGCGGACGGTGTCCGGGCCGTGTCGCGGTGTGCCGCCCTGTCGCCCCGCGGGGATGGGGACAGCCGCGGGCACGGGCACAGCCCTGCCCCGCACACCGCTCCTGCGCCAGAGCACACCGAGCCCGACACCGCCGCGCTCCGCAGCCGCGCCCGCAGCTCTTCACCCGCGGCGCTCCGGGGCTGGGGGCACCGCGGCTCTGACCTCCGCAGTAAGCCGAGTACCTTCCCCAACAGTCCCAGCCGCGGTGTCCATACCATGTGCCGAGCCACTATGGAAAACGACCCCGAGCTTTAAAAACGAAACTCCGATGGAGCCAACAGTTTCACCCAGCTGAGCATGAGCGTGTGTGTATTCACAGCCATCCAGCAGGCCCTGGCTTAGATTTGTGTGCACATTATGTTACAGGGGAACTGAGCCCTGATCCAGAATGGAAAATCAGACTCTGCTGCAGAATCTACAACAACTTTTCTGTTCTGTATTTTGTTTGCTAGTTTAATTTCTTTTTCACAGCCCCTCGGTTTTAAAGTGGAAACACAACAATAAATAACTCAAAATGTTATGAGGTAGAAATCACTCATACTTGCAATCTGTCTGGAATTAATGTGAAAAATGGAGGAAACTATTCAAAAGTACTTAAAACATTCAAGGCTTTCTCTATATTACATCTTATATCATATAATTAATATGTATTTTAAGGGAAACTGTGTTGACTTACAGCTTCGAGGATATAGAAATGAGATAGTGAAGAAGATTCCCTTAGGAAAATATTTTACACATCTGTTCCTCAAAGAGCTATTTACTTATTTCATTATGTGCGTGTGTGTGAAAAACTATGAAGAGTTCACTTGAAGAATTCTTGATAATAAGAAGCAAACTGTTCTAGCTCTTTTGAAAGCAGAAATTAAACAACCCTCCAATCCTGCTGCAAAGATACGAGCAGTGTCTTGCCTGACTTTGTGCTTTCCCTTAGTTCTCCAGGAGATAGTGTAAGACTCTGCTCTATGATGTGGCCAAACCACACACACTGTATAAAACAGAGTGAGCTGTAACCATTGTATAAACCAGGATTGTCTGAAGATACTTGGAGCCCTCTTCTCATTTTCTCTTGAAAATAAAACCCAAAATAAAGTACACCACTGACAAAAAGGAAAAGAAAAAGAAGAAAAAAAAGAGTAGAGTACAGAAAGAAAGGCAGTAAGCAGGACAGAGGAGACTGAGGAACTTGGTGTTGCTGCTATAAGCCTGAGCGGCCCAAGAAAAACAACACAAACAAGCAGCTTGCAACTCTGAAATAAAACCTGAGGACTGAATTCTGGTACTCTGATTTATGTCAGCTCATAAGTTACAGCCCACGCAGTTTGACTGAAGGCAGTGTGATTGCTTGTGAAAACAAGTAGTAAATACAATCCAAATCTGGTCTGAAATTGTTTTTAAAGCAACTTTCAACTCCTGGTCTTTTCAGAAGTGTCAGCTTACTTTGTTTGAAAGTACAGATATACTTCTTACCAAGACTAGGAGCAAAGCTAGCTATAATTAAATATTCACCTGATTTTCTGTCAAAGTGTTGTCTTACCAGCATCTGTTCATGTTTACTTGTCTTATAATTCAAAAGAGAAAACACCTTCAAGAAGCTTTTTATTTTCTTGTGGTTTCAAGTTGCTTTGCCTCTGTTTTCAGCACTGCCGACATCAGTCTCTCTGTATTGTGTGTCTTCCCTCTTTCTCCTCTCTCTCTCTCTCTCTCAATTAGGAATGGGGACCAGCTAGGCCTTGTAAATAATCTAGTAACTACTGGAAAGCAGTTCAAAAATCAAAATGAGCAACTAATGAAACTGTCTAATTTACAGACATTCTGAAACATTTTTAATTAGCTCTTCTTTAATTAATATTCCCTGTTATGATGACACCATTAATTTTCTCCTGGGTGACTGAACTATCTTTATAAAATGAGATCCTAGAAATTGCTAACACTTTTGTTTAAGCTGAAAAGAAAAGCACAGATGCATTTCTTACTTTTCTTTTTGCTAATACTGTCATTTCTTTCTCCAATATAAAGTAATGATGCCACCATCCCCAAACAGCTGCAACCCTTGTGTACAATTTAAACCCAGAAACAATCTGAAACAAACTTATCTTTCATAGACACTTTGAAAATACTGAATCAGAGAAAGAAGAGAAACTCTTCAAGTTTTGAGCCCCTAGCTGCTTGCTTGTAGAAATGTCCTAAACTAGTACTAACTAAGACCTACTGCTGATTGGGACTGGGGGTCTGGATCAAGTCTTGATGCAACTGCTTCCTGGATATGTTTCACAGATGAAGGGTTTCAAGCAGTTCATATATACTCCCAGGCAGAGTCCAAAAGCATTCATTTTATCAGCAAAAAACTCAGCTTTCTTGATGAACTGTCATAACAAATTTTCCTGCTGTACATCTCTTTTTCTAGGTGCTTGTGATTTGGGGGAAAAGCTCAGGAACATTCAAAATGCTGGTTTGACCTTTACTCTTCTCTCAAGCTAAGAATGTTTCAATGAGTAAGATTTCAAAATATGAATGAGATTTCAAATGACTCTTTGAGCGCCCAAAGCAAAACCATTACCTCAGGGAAAAGACTTGTTTGAAATAAATGCCAAAGGAGAGAGAACTTTTAAAGTCTGCCCTTAGTAGGTACAGGCTTGGGGGACATAGGATAATGATAGGAAATGATAATATTCTGGATCTCTTTTGGTCTCATCAATTATCACATCTGTACTTTTCCTTGTACCATCTTAGTCTTTCCTTCCTCCTTTCCTTCCTTTCCTTCCTTTCCTTCCTTTCCTTCCTTTCCTTCCTTTCCTTCCTTTCCTTCCTTTCCTTCCTTTCCTTCCTTTCCTTCCTTTCCTTCCTTTCCTTCCTTTCCTTCCTTTCCTTCCTTTCCTTCCTTTCCTTCCTTTCCTTCCTTTCCTTCCTTTCCTTCCTTTCCTTCCTTTCCTTCCTTTCCTTCCTTTCCTTCCTTTCCTTCCTTTCCTTCCTTTCCTTCCTTTCCTTCCTTCCTTCCTTCCTTCCTTCCTTCCTTCCTTCCTTCCTTCCTTCCTTCCTTCCTTCCTTCCTTCCTTCCTTCCTTCCTTCCTTCCTTCCTTCCTTCCTTCCTTCCTTCCTTCCTTCCTTCCTTCCTTCCTTCCTTCCTTCCTTCCTTCCTCCCTCCCTCCCTCCCTCCCTCCCTCCTGTTACTCAAGATTTTTGCCTTGATTAATTTATCCTACATTATGCATGGCCACTAACTCCTTGTTCCACTCTGTTTATTCAACAGGTTGTAATGAGAATGAGGCAGATCACCTGGACAGAGACCAGCAGCCTTATCCCCCATCCCAGAAAACAAAGCGCATGCGTACCTCCTTCAAACACCACCAGCTTCGTACCATGAAGTCCTACTTTGCTATCAACCACAACCCAGATGCCAAGGACCTCAAGCAGCTTGCCCAGAAAACAGGCCTGACCAAGAGAGTTCTGCAGGTAAGAAGCCACATCACAGGCTTGACAGAATTTTCCCCTACTAGCCAATAGCCTTCCCTTTATGTGTAACTATAGCGAAATACATAGAAATACTTTTGCTGGGTGTGTCCCTAGTGGGTGTGCAGAGGGGTACGGTATTACGTAGCAGAAGTGCCAAATGTGTGTGCCTTATTGCCCCGAGGCAGCCAAACACCAAACTGTGCTTTATGATTAGCTGCATCCTCACCATGAAGAGAATGTCTTCAGAGTCCACCCACCTATTAGATCTCCTGGGGTGGGTGGTTTCTCTGTGATGACTGCACTGAGCATAGAGGTGGCAAATCTACTGATTTTATGGGTGAAGCCTTTGGGCTCCCCTGGTGGAGTTAATGTGGCCCCTCAGTAAGCAGATCCCTGATGTGTTTGAAGCAAGCTTTGACCAATATGATCCTCCAGGACCAGCTGGCTCGCCCTCTCAATGCTTGTTAGACAACTGTTTTCCTTAAGGGCCTGCATAGTCAAAAGGCACTTCCCTGTGAAGGACAGCCTAGCAAATTATGTTAAAAATCCCTATATGGTCTGTGATAGCTCCGTGAAGTTAAAACGAGGTGTGTATTACATGCAGAGTGCCAAAGAAGGGCAGCAAGTGAGGTAGAAGGAGAATCTATTAGCAGCAATTCTTGTCCGTGTTACATGTCACCTCAAACACTGCCAGTGAACCTTACAGAACAGAAAGACTAGATGACCCATATCAACAATCTGTACGACAGGGATGGTGTAATTACCCCTCCTTCCTCTTCAGCCTTTTCAAATAATCAAGGCAAGCTTTCAGCCTTGGCAAAAATCTGCTCACTCACTCTTTGCCTCAATCTTTATGTGTCTTGACCCCGAAGCTACCCAACCCAAGAACCACTACGTGGCCATCAAGAGAGTTGCTTTCTTTGGGTAAGTGAGCGAGCAGATTTTTCTCGAGGCTGCTCTCTGAGGGCTGTAAGCACTGGGCCTGTACACAGATAGTCAGTACCACCAGTAGCAAGAAAAGCTATAGAATGACTTAGGTGATGTGCCACACAAAATCAAACATCAAAAATGAATTTAAAAAGCAAGAACAAAGACAAAAATAAGCAAAGCAAAACAAGCATCGGTAAAGAAATCCATTGGGATTGGTTTGCAGGTTTGGTTTCAAAACGCAAGAGCCAAATTCAGAAGGAACCTTTTGCGGCAGGAGAATGGGGGTGTCGATAAAGCTGACGGCACCTCGCTCCCGGCACCGCCCTCAGCAGACAGCGGCGCACTCACTCCACCCGGCACTGCGACCACTTTAACAGACCTGACCAATCCCACTATCACTGTAGTGACATCAGTGACCTCTAACTTGGACAGCCACGAATCCGGGAGCCCCTCACAAACTACCTTAACGAACCTTTTCTAACAGTTCATTTTTTTTTTTTTAAATTCTTACTCTTCATTATTATTATTATAATTATAATTATAATTATTATTATTATTATTTTCAAGCCTTTTTAAAAACAAACAAACCCACAAAATATTTGGGAAAATAAACAGCTTGATGTGTAGCATCTGCAGCCACCTGGCAAATGAGTTTGAAGTAATATGTTGCTATAATATACAAACATTTATTGTTGGTAAATTGTACTCAAATTCTTTAAATTTATCAAATGACTGAAGAGAAGGTGATGAATCATTCTAATAAGTGCCTCTTAAAATTGTATGTTACTTATTTCCAGAACCTTGAAAAAAATTGATTGTTCCTCCCCCCTTAAAAGAAGAAGAAGATTCTATTCTTCCCTGATAACCAGATAAAAACCATTTTAATTATAGCCAAAAGAATGCTGCTTCAGGATTGTATGTTCACTTACAGCATTTAAGAACCCAAATTTAATTTTATTTTCATAATGCATCCAAAAGTTTTGTACTATTTATTTTTTAAATGTTGAAAAATAAATACAAAATGAATTAAACTAATCACGGAAACAGTCAGGCTGGAAGTACCAGTGCTCTTTCCTAATACAGTGGTGGCAAGCCTGCTTCTCCCTGAGCACTGGGGAGTCTCACTGGGATAGCTAAATGCTCTTCTGCCAGTTCTGCACCCAGCTGGGACGTCCTTGGCCACCACTGAAAGCCATGCCTGGATGGAGGACTTGGAGAGAGACCCACTGATGAGAGCACGTGTGGGTGAGGATGGCAGGAGCAGGCCGTTGGTCTCCAAATTTGTGCCCCACATTAAGGAGGCAAGATCGGGAAAAAACCCTCCAGAGTCAGCTCACTCCTATAAGGATGCCATTAAAGTAAAAATGCAAGTGGAGAGTCCGACTGATCTGAAATGTTGCCTAGGGAGGGGTTTTAATTTTTGTCTGTCAAGCAGCTCTGAATTTTTGGAATTAAAAAAGATAAAAATTGCAGTTGGCTACGTGGCTTCAATACCGTACCTCCAAAGTAAACAGGAGGTTGCCCAATTACTTTAGGGAGCACAAGAATAATTTTCAAGAAGGTGTATGCATGTGTACTATTCAAATGAACTTCTGACAAATCCTACTTTTTTTTTTTTTTTCAGGGAAAATGGAAATAAGCAAAATATAATTTATTAAGATGTTTAAGGAAAAAAATTTTCACTACAATTTACTCATTACTATTTTGAATTTTCTTTAGATGTTTTCTGAGATTGTATCAGACACTGTGTTTAACACAGGAACTTAAAATCTTTAGTTCAGTAATATCTCTAACATATATTTTAACTTTTTAAACTTTGTATAAAAGAAAAAAATGTTCGCAAAAATCATACAAAACCAGGAATTGGCAGTGAATAACTTCAAAGCCGATAAACTCAGAAGCCTTGTGGATGCTGATCTGAATACATTTCTTAGTTTACAATAGTGATCTTTCTTTTTTTAGTTTTATTTAAGCTAAAAGTCTGAATGGTCTGGGCAGTGGTGAATGTTCATTTGTATCCTTTTATTGTAGTTGAACACCAATTAGATTGTGGAGAGTCTCAGAAACAAAAACGAACAAAACCAGTCAAGATCTATGTCTTGCTTTTAGTGGATTGTTAAGAATAACTTTGCACATATACCCCACTTTTTAGACACCATCAAATCTCTTTTTGGTGGTCAAAGTGGCTATTTAATATATTTTAAAGGTGTCCTTTTTGGCTGTATAAATGTGTGGTTACATATTGACAGTTCACTGCCCACATTAAAGTGCATTATTGTAATTTTTGCTCAGGGTTTTTAGAAAATTAGCACAGAAAAGTAGCTTATTTTTAAAAAAGATGATGGAAGAGATGTTAACACTGTAATAGAAGAAAGGTGTGTTTGCCATTATATATTTAGCAAGTATGGTTATCATCTTCTACGGATATTGAATCTTGACTTTTCCTATTTCTATTACCTTATGGGCATTTACCACTAACCAGACCAAAAGACCTTGGTAAGGCTGAGATCTTTATTAATACACTTTTACAGGTAAAAATATTGATACTTATAAATTTTGTTCTTTGACAGAACAATATATGGTACTAGAGATCTACTTTATTAAGTAGACTAATTAAAACTCAGTTCTACTATGTGCCTTATGAAATACCTTGGGAGTAAGTTTGTGAAAAATCAGGATATATGTGTTGTTTGTTAAATTAACTGTTTTAAGCCCTTTTGACACCTCACTAGTTTTGTACTGTTTTACCTCTTATTTCTGAAACTCTTTTTATGGTGTATCCTGTTAGAGGGGACAAACATGTCATAGAAAGCAGTTGTGCACTCTTTCAGATATAGTTGATAAATCCAATAATCTTATATATTGAGCTTCGTGTTTATAGTACAGTAAGTGGTCTAGCAAAATTGTCCATGTTTCTTTGTTTATTGATAAATGCATTGTATAGAAACTATTTCCCCTAAATATTTATGGACCAAACAATTGTGATATATCCTATTAAATTTGTGTGAATAAACAATTTTGAATCTAAGGAGTTTTATTTCCCATCAGTTTTTTTTGTTTGTTTGTTTGGGGTTTTTTGTTTTGTTTATTTTTTAAAATTTAAGGTCTACATGTACCCGTGTGTCTCTTTGCTTTTACGGTACCTATGAACAATTGGTATTAAACACAGAAACACGGCCTTTTAAATATTTTAAAGTACAGTTCCTTCTTAGGTTTTCAATTTCTTCATATTCAATGTATATGCTACTGCTGGTGAAATTTAGATTTTAGCCTTTTAACCTCCTTTTTTGAACATGCAAAGTAATGCCCCACTGATTTGATACTGAAACCCTGTCTTAGCCCTCTAAAAGAGCCAGAAAACTAGGAGCTAAAGTAATTGCATGACAAATATAGCCTAAATAGTATGATGAAATGAATCAAGATTTAATGCTAGGTATATTGAGCTCAAAATAGAATTGCAGACCCCAAAAAGCCAGGTTGCTCTGTAGTTTAATAAATTGTCACTATGATTTCTTTCAGGGAGAACAAATCATGGGGCATTACAGCCAAACATCCCGACGTTTGAAAATTCCCTAAAGTATTAAAAGAAGGGGAAAAGTTTGATCGGAAATCCACTGCAGTGAAGACAAAGACAATATTAGGTTATGATAATCATACATTTAAAAATCTATTGAGCCAAAAAATAAAAACAAAAGACTCGATGTCATTTCCTGAATGTTAACAAAACATACGTTATTTTATGGTGTCTAATTAACAGAACTGAAGGCTTCAACAAATTGTGTGGTATCAAAAACAAATTTAGAGAACCTATGTATAAAACCAGAGCAACCTGGCAGCAATCTATCCAGCCCATATTCGAAGAAACCTTTTCTTTAAAAAAAAAAAAAAATCACATTTGTCAAGCACAAGTACTTGTAAAATAAAATCTGAGTGCATTCATTCCACTTGCTTGCTAATGTGTACTAGTCATATCTGTTAAATGGATTTTTGTAAATTCAAGGAAAACTTTTCACTCATCCGAGATCATAGGAATCAAAACCCAGTAACTTTAGTACTATTGTTTCCAAATTAATTTTTTTAAAATGAGACAACTCTGCATGCACTTTTCCATCTGTCACATATAGTGTACATTTCTGTATGATGAATTTCTCTTTGATGTTTCTTGTATAATACCTTCCATTAATAAACATTTTATTTGATGCAAACATAGTTAACTTTATGTAAACACATAGCAAATTGTTCCAACTAATTTAAAGTTTTCTTTTGAAAGGAAGCAGTACAGTGCAGTTCCAATATGCTATATATATCTATATATATATATATCTAAAATCAAAAAGAATGAGGTAGCAATACTATTGCACAGTGTAAAATTATTTCCTTTGGTGTTCATTTTTTAACTTCTTGTATAAAACTGACTTGTTTTACAAAGAAATTCCCATCAGCATCAACAATAAAACAATCCCCAAATTCTTCATCAATATAAGAAAACACTAGCAGTACAGTGTGTACTTTACACAGTGACTTTAGAGTACAAGGATATAATTTGTGAGTCCCTGAGCTGTTTACATGGTCACTATGCAATGAGCACGTTTGCTACATAAAGTTGGTCCTGAGATTCCCTGTCCAAATCACAGACGATTTTTACAAGCCAACAAGCAAGTGTAACAAAAACCAGTTCTTAGTAATGAGGTTTTGTAACTGTTAAGCAACTATTTGCAGAAAGATTTTTTAAAATATATTCCTATTTAGCTGTATAGCCAAAGCATATGTTAAACAAATTAACATATAAAAGACTTGCCAGAAAATCTTTCATTAAGATGACATTTTTATTATATACTAATGAACCCTATGTAAACAATGTAACTTTTATGAATGATGGACATTAAATATTTCACTTACGTGTATCTTCAGCATTTTGCATGTTTTCTTAAACCTTTCCAATTTCAGAATTCTAAAAAGAAAACCACACAACTACTTACAACTTAGTACAAAGTTATGTACAGGTTACTGCAGCAATCTCTGGAAACCAGTAACCAAGAGTGTTCTAATGGCAATAAAAAGGTATCATTTATTGGTGGTAATTATGGGAAGGATTGTTTAAACAACAGTTTTATAGTATATTGTAAAGTTCTATTGAAAAAGGTTAGCATGGTGGACTTAATTCAAATCAGCTTGATCAGAAATTTAAGTATATTGTGAAATTCTTAAGCTGAGCCTTATGTGTATTTATTACTGCAGTAAGTAAGTAAATGTAGGAAAGAATTATTCGTGTCACAGCCACAATGTGGTTTCCTCCCGTTGTCCTTAGGAAAATATTACAACCATTAATTATCCCAATCAGTAAAGAACTTGGTGGTGCTTAGGACCAAGAAAAAGAACTATGCATTTTAATTTTTCATTGTAAATCACTGCATTCTTCAATAAGCTGGATTTCTTCTCCCCCTGATTTAATACTTAACAGAGATATTTCTAGTCTTGTCCATGTGCTGCATTTTTCACTTCATTTAAATAAGAAAAATAAATTAATTAAATAATCCTGGTGAAATACTGGCAAAATCTAAAATAAAACCAGAACAATTTTATTCCTCTGTGTCTGATTAGAGACATTTAGGTTTGATTTTTTTAACAACACTTAACTTTGTTTGGAGACAGTCCTGCACACGGTACTCTGACTGACCCAACATATGGCATTAGAAAATCCAAATTTTTTGAAAGACACAGAACTGTCTCCTGCATTAAGAAAGCCAACATGTTGAAAGGGCAGCATTATCTGAGAAAGAAAAAAAGGAAACATTTCAGACAAGGCTTGAGAGAATATAAGACAAAGGTAGGTTTTCAGTATTGTTGTGAGTGAGAAATGTCTTGGGGGTCTTTCTAGTGGATACATATCCATGTCTAGACACAGTATTTCTTTGCTGTCCTGGTCTTGAAAAAGAAGTCCAATTGTTCAGTCCTAGAACATCTCCCTCAGAATTATTCACCAGAGAAATGGCTCGCAGGACCAGGTCAAGTGACAGAAGGATGACACCGCAGCCTCCTGCAATTGGTGAAATATTCTCTCTCTGATTCCGTGGGCTTTGAGCCAGGAGCTGAACGAACAGGGAGATTAAATTACACTCTTGTCTCTAAAGAAAGCATAACCTTCAGAATGAGACAGAATATATGGGACAGCAATACCGCTCTGTGCTTTGGACTTCATCCTTCAGAGCTGCTAATCCAAGCACCTGGCACATGCATTAAATTGACTTCAAAATATTTCTTCCTCCTTCAGCCAAATGCAGGACACAAATTATACTATTGGAATTTCCAGAAGCTACTACAGTGTCAGAGACTTTATTCAGTTATTCTGCAATGTTGAACAATTCTTTTGCGCTTCTCACTTGACACAGACTTATCTCGACACATACCTATACACATATCCTTGTCTTGCCTTCAGATAACCAGTACTTTCATATTTATTTAAGTCATTCAAACCTACAGGAAGCAACTCTCCGTGATTCCACATTATAGCAAAGGCAGTTGTCATAATTTTTGTTCTGATGCTCCTTTACTGTAAAACATTTTTCTGGAGTAGGTTTTATGTTAGAAGTTTGTACATTTGTATGGTCTATTTTTTTTTTTTTTCTTTTCATAGCTTTGGACAAAAAAACCCCAACTGTAGTGCTTGATGCATCTAAGTGTACAGATTATTTTGTCAGCTTTTCTTGCAATATCTAGAAAAACAAATCTATGGCAATCACTGAATTCCTGACTTGTATGTTACTGTAAGGTGCTCCCCTCTGCAGATTGATTTTATCACAACAAATGATATAAAATATAGACAATTCTAATTGTAACTAATATGATTAATATTAGAAATGATAGGTTTTTAAAACTCTACTCCTTTCTGGCCCAAGCGTGCCTCTGTTTTTGGAAATGGGATTGCGAAAAAGCATCCTTTGAAATGTCTGGTATTTGCTACTGCTACGAACAGAGGGCTAGACTGAAGGTCAGCTCTGGCTTGACATAAATCAGTGTTATTTTCTAGTTTGCTCTCTTTTCAAATTAAGCTTTAACAGAGAATAAAAATACTGTTAATTATTTTACTGCAAGATAATGAAAGTCTTCCCTTTTGCACCTCAGTTGCACACTTCAGAATGGATTTTTGAGATGGAACAGATATATAGCATTTTGCATCTGTGAGAATGCTGCCTATAGCAAGTAAATAATAAGGGAAAGAACAGGCTAAGAAATTGTTATCAAGTTGCAAGTATAAGCAGTCACTGGGAGAGATGCTGTAGTTTTTTTATTTAACACCCTATGAAATCTTATTTCACCATTTTCTTTGAGGAATTTGGACATTCCACAGAGTAAATGATCAAGTAGCTTGCTCTGCCACATGCACCTTGATCCCAAAACTGAGAGGCAACAGAAAAAACATGTAACAAGATTTTTTCAGGAATTATTATCTAGCAAAATAAAAAATTGTTGCCCAATGTCCTAAAATCAGTAAAATCAAATGCAACCTACGGAAAGCTGAAAGCAGTGATTACTGCTGTATCTTAGACAGAGAGACATGCAGGCTTGTGATTTCTGTACAGCTCCTAGATGATAATCACCTTTACCAAACAAATACCTATCCCATCACTGTAAGGAGCCATGCATGTAATGCCAGTAGGGACAGCTGAGAGCAGTTTAGAAAGTCACCAAGCTGGCACCTTGGAGGTAAGTATTTTTATGTGCCAAGAAAATTGCATTGTTACTGCTCAGGCTGCAGCCACAAGTGTTAGACAATGCCTCTCTTTTTCTGGCTGTCCAGCAGAATCTTTTTTACTTTATAAGAAACAGTGGGCTACAGAAAAGGAAGTTAAATGGACCCTGAAAAGAACATGGATGGGACTGTGTGTCTTTTATGTCCTTGCTGGCCCATTTGATGTAAAATGCTGCAGCTTTGACACTCAGTCTTACAGACTGATAATATTGCTTTATTTCTACTTTATAATTTGAAGATGTTTTGTTTCTTATATATGAAATTACATAGACAAGCTGTACCTACATAGCTGAATTAATTACCTACCCCATTTTGTCAAGACATTTCTTAATAATCAAACCCTTGGATGGATATGGGTTTTTTTCAATCTGGCTGGGATAAATTAAGAAGTTAGTTCATTATGATTTACTAGAAATAGTTTATCTGTCCAGAATTGTTCTGCACATACAGTAATGTTAGAATTGACTGGAATTAATCCATTTCTGCTCTTTTTAACCTGAACAGAGCACTAACATGACAGCAACTACATAGTAGTCAGTGGTTCAAAACACTAATTGTAACTACTTCTGTTTTTGTGGATGGATCAAAATGGAGAAGCTCTTCAAGCCACAATTTACCTCTAAAATAGTACCATTAAAAGACTATACGATTTGTAGTGCTCAGACCTTTTTAAAATAACATCCAGATTCTGAGATCTTTGTATCCCCTTATATTATAACACCAACAAATTAAAACTTGTGAGCTTAAAAGCATGTTTGTGTTCTTGAACCTATTCAAACTGTCTAAATTAATTGTATTTCCAGCACAGACTGCTGAATTCTGGTGAAATCTGGAGCTTTTGGATTAAATTTTCTTGATTCCTTTATTTGGATCTACTGAAACAAAAACTCAGTTTTATAATAGCCTATTGCTCTTTCTGGTCTTTAGAAAAACTCAAAAATGAAGTAGTGAATAGCATCCGTAAAGAAACAATTTTACAGAAGTAAGAGTTTTAAAATGTGTGGGCTTTTTTTTTCTTTATTTCCTAAGAGAAGTAACAGGGATAACCATTTTTTGGGATCTTAACTAATTTCCAATGGCCTCTCTCTTGAACTTCTCTGAAGAATTGGAAGGATTGGAAGGGACTTGAAAGTTCATTTCCTTCCTCTCCCCCAGCCATGGGCAGGGACAGCTCCCACTAGGCCTGTCCAGCCTGGCCTGCATGCACCCATCCCATGCAACTCACCTTAACACTAATGGGCACCAGAGCCCTGACAGGAAAAACTTAATTTATGCTCTTCTTTCTAATTCCAGCTTGCATCCATATGCTACGATCCTGGTAGTAAAAACATTTATGCTTGTCTTTAATTTCCTTGTCCTCTGTGATACCACTGAAATGTATTTAAATGGAATTATTTGCAGTACTGGACTTAACTAGAGGTATGAAATCAGAGCTTAGTGTATAATTTATACCAACTCTGGTTCCATCTTAATGATTTAAAAGATATTCAGCTATGTTAGTAGAGTACCAGTGAAATATCCCTACAACTTCTGAATATTGACTTGTTTGTGGTCAGTTTCTTATATTTGCTTAGGAATTAGCATTAGAAGGAATGGAAGCAGTTGGATTAATGGTCAAGAATACAAATGGTCAAAGGATGAAAACTATAATTTGAATGTTTTGCAAATATGTCACTACCATATATGAAATGCATTCTGCACATATGTTATTAGTTTCCTGACTGGCATGGAATGAAAAGGCCTGCTTTTGGTATTTCAGGTTACAACAGATGTTATTTCTTCTGTGCTTCCAAATTATGATACTTAATATTCAGCACAACTTTAAAGTAGCTATATGAGAGGCAGAGATAGCAATAAAGCCTGCCCAGATTTTGGGGTTTACTGCAGTGTATAAATACAAAGCACTGGGGTTTTTAGTTTGCATTTGAACCATCAGGAGGATAAGCAAGAACCAGCTTTTAGAAAGCTGCAGAAAAAAAAGCTGTTTCAAACTCAAGCCTATGATATTTCTGGGAGTTTTTTTGACCCTCATTTCCTTGCTCACAGGTGAAAGTGGTTTCCCTTTAGGTAAAAAGATTCAGACAACCCAAAGCGTGAGGAGGAAAGGGAAGCAGAGTCCAGCAATGCCTCCCCAGCCGCGCTGCTCCATGCCCCGCACGCTGTCCCACGCGGTGCCCTCAGCAGGACGGTGGTTTGCCCGGAGCACTGATCCCGGCTGTGGTGGCTGCCAGCTGCCCGCGGGTGCAGAGGCAGTGCTGGAGCACAGGCCGGTGCCACATCGCTGCTCCCTGCTGCTGCTGCTGCCGTGTGTCACAGCCCCGGCTGCCGTTTCCTCCCCGGCTAATAGGCACCGTGTGCTAGGCCGGGGCTTCACCTGGAGTGCTAATGGCAGTCCTGTTCAGAGAAGTGTCTTAGCACACCTCCAGAAAGCTGCTCTTCTCCCTCCTGAGGAGCACTGTGTGGATAACTGACTGGTTACCAACGGCAGAAGGCAAAATGCTGGTATGGGTGTACACAGTATCCTTTTGTAATGTTCTGCTTGCGTTGTGCTGTTACAAACAGAATTCAGAATGGGTGGTTTGAGTCCTCTACAGACTTACGTCTGTCCCGAGTCCAGGGTGAACTTTGATCTCCTATTATTAAAGCTCAATATGGGGAATAGCTGAACAGATAAATGTATCTGTGTGTTCTACAGAGGGAAGTGCTATATGCTGTGTATTTAAATCCAAACAACAGCATGTGATGAACTGAAAGGTTCATACCTCAGCTCCTTAGATGACAGTATTGTCTAGTGTGTAAATTCTTCAGTGGTGAGTGTCAGCTCACTGTGACCTGGCACGTACCTCGGCCACTCCCGTCTTCAGCTAAGTTAGAATTTACTACACTCGAGCAACTTTCAAGATGACCAGACCTGTGAGCTCCAAACTGCAGCCTCTGGGATGCTCATTCATGAGCCCTGATTTTGCACTGCACCTTGTTTGAGAGGGAAATAGGATCATAGGTGAGAATTTGCCATCACACACATGGAGCATGTGATCAGAATTCATCAATGTCATTTGTAGGTACCCTCAAGTTCAGCAGCCTGTCAAAGGGAGTGCAGCAGGCATTAACCTGGTGTTTGTCAGATGCCCTTAACAGCAAGGAGTGGTGGCTGGGGGATGTGGGCATTGCTGTGCTACTGCTGCAACACATTTATTTACTAGTAAAAGTGAAATCCACTGTAGAGTAATAAGAAAAAGCAAGTCAAAATTCCTTACAAATGCTTAATAGGGTAACAAATGTAACACATGTAAAACATTATTATTACGCTATTATATGTTTTGTTCCTTGTGAATTGATACTGCACTCTTGTTTTCTAAGGGACTTGTTTACATGATCAGAATATGCATTATGTGGACTTTGCAGTAAATAAGGGTGGTAGGCTGGTACACAGCTATGACCTATGCACTCTTGTCTAAAAGCATCTTCTTTGCTCAGAGAAGTTTTACTGCAGCCCTGAATCTTGAAACACCTTTTCTTATTTTAATTTTGTCTGTAATTGTACCATTTCAGTTAAGTTTTGTTCAAATTCACACTGGAATTGTGAACAGGATCAAAGTCTATGGTGTAATGAAACCAATCCCACTCACAAGAATTCAATCTCTTTTCTGAAAGCTACTTCTCATATATACAAAACGAGCTTGCTTGTATGTGCTCACGTCACGTGTTTCCCATTATGCATGCTTAGAGACCTATATATGAGGAAACATTAAGTAAAATATTTTTATTAGACATTTTAAAGTACATAAGAAAATGGAGAAAGTACTGAGCATGTAAGGCAGTATGTTAAGCGAGCTTGCTGTACCCAAGGCAGCATTTGCACCCTATCTCGGATGGTGAGACAGTGGGGCTGCACAATTTCAGATTTTTCCTGCAATGACTGCAGCCAGCTCCATGGTAATAGGTTAAACTTGGATTTTGTAACCAAAGAAGACAGATTCACTCTGGAGCCTGAACGCTGCAGCCTGTGACTGTCAGCTATTCTCTCTGAAGTTTGCTTTCTCTACCAGCCTTTCTGAAGACTGTTGATCACTGTTTCTACAAAATGAATGTGCAAATGTGGGCCAGTATCCTTGTAAAAATGCTACTTCATGGCTGGTATTAAAATAGTAATGTTGGTATGAGATTGTGCTTGGATTGTTAGACTTACTTTCATCATAATTCTACAATTTGGGCTTTTTGGATATAGCAAGTCTCTTGTTGCTTACAACAATTGCTTGATGATGCTGGTGTTTGGAGCAACCATAAGGGCATTTTGTGCTCTTATGGGTGTTTCACAGTCCTATAAATATGGCTATATTTTTCTGTGCTCTATTAGGAGGAGTTCTCATTTTTAATGCCAGTAGGATTTTTGGATGTAGCAAAAATACTGTCGCTTTCTGTACCCCAGTTTTCAGAAATACCTGTCTTGCATTGCCCTGTGAAAAATAAATCAAACTGCCAAAGTTTGGCTGAACTGCAAGAGACCAGAGTGTAAGAAATACCATAGTGGAGAATGCAGGCAGTTAGAATGATGCACCATAATCTGCACTTGTTAATTAAACAATCACAGCTAGAGGTGATACTGGAACTTTACCTGATAATCAGCAACAACGTATTTAAAGTAAGAATTATGTTTTTAAAAAGCCTTCTAAAAATGGTAAAATTGTTTTAACAAATGTGCTGCTGCACTGGCAGCTAAGCTGCTGCTCCCTGTGGTTTTGTACTTTATACATCCTCCTCTAAAATATGGCCAAAGGCCTTTCCTTACAGCTGAGTTCTCCATTCACTTAGGGGCTATCTCTCAGTAAGTGCTGGCAATGCCTCATATTTTTTTCTCTATTCTATTTTGGTCCAACTATACAGACTAAATAGCAATAAGAAAACTTGAATGATCCAGGTTTGAATTAATTCTGTTTCCAAGGATCTAATCTTGTAAAGTAGCAGATAAATTTCTGCAAAAGCCAGCATTACTCAATACTCTTTTTAGCTCTTTTTATTTTTTGTTTCTTTTTCCCAAACACAGGATAGGAAATCTGCTAATTTGTCAGCTAATATCTGGTCAGCATATTATTCTGTAAAAGCTGTGCATTATGATTTTAAGTCTTTCTGGGGACAAAAATAATCTGATGGCTGTCTTCTGCTTTTAAATGCAAATTTAATAGGGAATTTGAATTTAGAGGAAAATAGAGGTTCTATCTCTGTTAGTCTTCAGGCAGCAGCATTATATTACTACTAATTGTGGTGGCACAGGAAGGCTTTTATAGCAGTCATTTCACATAACTGAAGGAGTACATCTGAGCATACAACTACCCTTCATTAGCACCTTTTTAATTATTTCAGTGCCTGTAGGTCAGCATATTTTGCATTGCTCCATTAGAGGTGATGGGCACATAATTGTAGACAATGATTTGTGCCTTTATAAACAAATAAAACAATTTCAGTTCTTTATCAGCCTGCTGTAGATAGGCAACACAGCACAGCTGACCAGAAGGAAAAAACTCCATGTCCCATTTCTTCATCCCTGAGAACTAAACCTCTCTGCCACTAGAGGGTGAGACGACTACAAACCAAACACTCAAGCCTTACTCTTTCCTATAGAAAGTACAAATACAGAAAGTTAACATACAGAGGGGACCTTGATAATTCGTATTGAGGAGAGAAGGGAGCATACCATGGGCATAGCACACACTCTTAAATCCAGAGCTGTGAAGAAATATGGGAAGAGTTTGTGATAATTAACAACAGTGGAAAAAAACTCATTATCTAAACAATAGACTTTTGGACCTTGGGGAGGCACAGCTATAAAAACAGGTTCTGATCTTCATATAAGTACCAAATCAAACTGTTCTGCTTCAACAAAGAACCATTTTTGGCTTAAAAGGACTTCCTTTTGGTAAAAAAACTGAAAAAAGGTCTAGCTGCATGTCTGCTTTTAATCTATACTATCTATACGGAAGATTTTATTTGCTTTCTTGTAACTTTTTGGCTTTTCTAATATTTATTTCTTTTTACTACAAGACAGCCTGATGCAGTTGCTCTGGTGTACCTTTCAGAAATGCAGATAAATTGTTTAGTGTAGTTTAGTATGGCTCTGCATCAAGTCCTGGCAAAATGCACTAATTCCTACTAATATGTCCAGTGTTTCTTGACTAAATGTTTACAAACAAGTCATGTTTTGATGCTTGCAGAGTCTCTTAGAAGATTGTTTTTTCTGAAGACTTCTTTAAGTCACGAAGAAAAGATGCCATTTACATTTCAATTTTAAAAAGCTACTTAAATCAGGGATTTAACAAATCAATACACTGTTTCTTCAAGAACAATATTTCCCAATTTAAAACAAAAATCAAGTCCCACAGGGAACTGTAACTTCAAGTAATTTTTTTCTTTGATCTCACAAAGCTCTCTGAAGAATTCTGTCATTAAATATGTTTTGACAATGCCTGCTGCCTTGTTACTCTGTTGTTCCTTCAGCAATCTGAAGGTCCAAATTCATCTTTCCTTTTTCCCTGAAGAAAGACTTTGAGTTTGTAAAAATACTAAAGGGCATGTATAAGGTCAGAAGAAACAAAACGATGTGTCACTAAGTGGTGGTAGAAGAGGAGGAAAAAGAGAAGAAAACATTAACTGTCATAAACACTTCTACACTACTGCCTGAGAGACTTTAGTAACTTGTTCAACTTCTGTGAATCACAATTGTGGCAAGCATTAAAGTGAAATTTTGAGATTCTACTCTAGTTAAGAAAGGGCAGCATTAATCTTTGTTTAGGGAATTACAGTTTTCTGCTACAGAGTGATCAGAATTTTGTTGAAAGCTTTTTATATTTATCAACATCATTTTAATTTTAGGGAAATTAACATTTGAGTTTGACGTTGCATGCAGGATTTTACATTTTCTGGCCTGAAAACTCTTCATGTCCAGGCTTAGCTGCATTCCCAGCTTTTGCTGTCTGCTTACTTAAAGCATGGAACAACACAACCTTACGACAACCTTGTTGAAATAAACAGGGTTGAGGAACACATTGGTTTCTATTTAACATTACCTTAATTCTGCTGTTAATGTTGGTTTACTCTTGATTCTTGTATAATATTCACACAACTTCAGGGAAGCTGTGGAATGATTTACCCTTTTTTAAAATAAGGTGTTATTAGAGCAATGAATGCTTGCTTTTTTTTTGTTTGTATGTTTTGTTTTTTAGGATTTTAACTGAAAGGAAGCAAATTATGAAATGCCCTCATGCTGACATTAAAAATCCTTTGCCCCTTTCTATGGGCTCTTTTCTTTTAGTGTCCTAAATACCATAGGAGTATTAGAGCGTTTACAGTTGGAGGCAATGGTTGCTTTCTTCATTTCAGAAGAAGATATTTTGAGCTCTATCAAATAATTTTAACCTTCAAGCCTATCCAAAAGCTTTCCTGGGAGGCATTAAGGAAATGCACAGAACAATCAGTTAGAATATTGTTTTGCTATTCTGAATGGAAAGTATGAAGTGCTGAAAGCAAATATTTTTTTTTTTTTTATTACAACACTAGCATATTTATCACATTTCCTTATTTTACATTGTCTTCAGCATCTTTCTGCTTGATGACTTCTATAGGATTTGCAGTTTTCATTAATTCAACACAAACCATCTTTTTCTGGACAACAGAACATAGTTTTTATGGTTGAGAAAACTGGAGATCTGTCCAGCTTTTATCTCCCTCCATTACAGAAACACCACTGGATCTTAGCTACCTACTAGTTTCTAAGGCTTAGAGCCAGACCCAACACCAAATTAAATTACTAAACTCATTTAACCACATTCTCTACCAGTGTCAAAATACCGTTAGCAGAAAGGCTCTTTCAGTTGAGCTGTTATTTGATTTTAGGAAAAAAGCTTGAGGTAAAAAGCCTGGTCCCTCTCTTAATTTCTAAGGCATTGCTGCTATCTTTCTCTCAAATCTAAAGGCCAGAGGCTGGAAAAACCACATTTGTATGACACCTGAAAAGGGTTTTAGGGGAGGGTTGGTTCTGTTAAATTTGTCTAATAGATGAACAATGATAAAACTACTAGAAACATCTCGGGCAGGCTATGGTAGAAGGTATGAGCTGCTCAAGCCCAGGCCTGACTCTGAAAACTCACCTTTTCATTGGGGGGTAGTTGGTTGGCACCAGGAACTTCTGCATTTTTTTGCAGTTTCCTTCAGATTAGTACCTCAGTTAAAGCTGGGTTTATGTTTCCTTGTAGCACTTTTGCTGACTAGCTAAGACAGAAAACAACCACTTAAGCACCATTTTTTCTTTCATTCCATGTCCTCTACTGTGCAAAGCAGTTCCTTGGGCTCTCTTGCAATAGCAGTGCTTGTTGCTTTGGTGCCACTTCAGTGCTCTGGCATTTGGGGAACTTTGCCTGCCCTGTCTAAGCTCCTTCTCTTCTCTGCGTGTGGCTTGGCCCCCAGCTTTAGCTGATGTGACGTTCCTTCCCACAGAAACATGAGTGGGGATGGCAGGTAGCAGCACAGTGCTCATCTGCTGCTAATTTCAAATGTGGCTGTCAGTTTTAAGCTGAAAATTCTGTTTTGCAAACAGCACCTCCAGACAGGCTATACAGCACTAAGTAAAGAGCCAGGAAAAACCCTACCATCCACCTTCTGGGACCTTGAAAAGAAGGGTAATTTTATTATACTTGTTTGTTTTAGAGTCTGACAGTATTTTTAGGCCTGAAGAACTCAATGATACACATTCAGATTCATCATTCTAACAGTTTTCAACTTTCACAGTAAATTATTTGTTTTAAAGGTTGAACATGTCACATGGTAATAGCATCTAACCAGCAGCTATGAAATGTCTAAGGAATCAGAGGAGAGAGAGAAATCTCAGTAAGCAAAAGATAATGACTGGGACAGCAGAACACAAACAGTCCGAACAGACACGATGAGGGGGAACTCCAAAACCTTGGATTTTACTTTATATTTTTGGATCATGTTGTAACATCACAAAGATCATGCCTGTCATATAAACTTAATCTGCAACTTTTAGTCAGGCTTTGACTTATGGAAGTGCCAGAAGGAAATAGATGGTAAGACAATGGATCAAATTCTGAACATGTTTGTTTATGATGAACTGGGATTTTAAAATACATTTTTACTCATTTGTTTTTTTGTGGTATGACACTAAAGCCCAACAAACAATTTTTTTTGGTTCTTATTCCATTTTTTTTCTTTTCCCAGCCACATCCAGCTCCAAGCAGAAGAACGACTTAAGAAACATAGTTTAGCAGAAGGAAACCTTCTTGGAGAAAAACCCTCATACTATTAATCTGACACATTTATCTGCTTTTGTGGAGAAGGTATTATTTTAAATTTAAAAAAACCACATTGGGCTATTGACTGAAATTTCTAGAAAAAATACACTTAATGCTGAAAATGCACCTCCTTTTTATTGTACACTAAGCCACAGTGTAAATTTTTTCAAACATGCAGATAAAGGTAAGAGCATCTTGGAGAACCATCTCTTATGCAAGACAAACTCAAACTTGAAAATGCAACCATTGCAGACTGTCAAGTTTTATTTCCTTATTTTTACTCACTTTAGGTGGGGGCAAAACCCCTAAATTCTTAATTGTGTTGTATGATGTTGTAATATAGGTTGGAAGAGTATTTCTAACATACAGACTAAAAGAATGAATCATGAATCATACTAGCTTTGATACATGATGTATGTTAGTGTATGAGCCCTGTTGCTACAGAATATATGGAATTCTAAGGTATCTGCACTAAGGTCACTGAAGTTCATAATTGTATGCAGCAGGAAAATACTAATATAATTAATTGAAATGAAATGTTAAATATTGCATACCCGATTGTATTATTTGGAACTGAATGGGTTTTTAAAAGTATAACCACGTTCTCTGAGTGTTTTTGAGTTGCTGTTGTAAACAGCCCTTGTTAGGGCACCGTGGTTGAAATGTGGCTGTTCACTAATGCTGTTTGTCGTGCCATGGACAGCAGTGTTCTGTCACCCTTCATTCCTGTTCCATGCAAGCTTCTTGCACAAACCTGACTCAGCTTACAGAACTCCTAATGTGCAGATGAGCTACAGCATGTGCTCTTTGCTGCATAGAGCTTGAGAATTACAAATGAAAACTCATGGCAGATCATGAGGTCTGGGATCAGTATAACCTTCTCCATAACTACTAACAACTGGGAAAACCTAAACATAATAAGGATAAAATAGCAGCTTCATTTTCATCTATGGTTCATTTGATTTGGTAATACCAAATATGGATATATCTGAGTTCTGTCTTTTGGGGAAAATGTGAACTGAGACAAATTTGTCATTAAAGTAACACTGGAAGTTTTGAAGCAGTCAACATCTGGCAAATAGAGGTGGAAAAATTAAAGATTTTTTTTTTCAAAATAGCTTCATAGAAATGAAAACAAAATTTCTATTTTGGGGCATGGGGGAGAAGGGACTTTCAGGCCTCTGGTTAGAGAAAGAAAAGTATCATGAAGATGTTGGTAGACTTGTATCAAATCTTCCAAATTAATGAAAAAGCCCAAAATATTTAATTTAGGGTATAAGACATGAAATACCTCAAAATAATAAGAGTATTGCTGGCAGCTTTCCACTGTGGACTACTGATGTCAAAGTGAATGATTGAGGTATCATGCCAGATTTTAGAAGTGAGTGAAGCATATAACAACAAAACGAGTGACAGATAGGAACGGTTAATTTAGGAAAAAGAAGTAAGAAGGAGCTAGCTGATATGGCATAACAATATATAAAAACAAGAAAAGTAATCTTGAGATAGTTGTGGTTCTGCTATTTAATAACTGTATAGAAAAGGTTTGGTTAGGACTGCTTTTCTGTGTTAGGTGTCCTGGAATCCTTTTTTGGAAGGTGTAGACAGAGGTCATAGAAGTCATAGCTGAATAGAACAAAATGGGAATGAATATTAGTAGAGCAATCACCACTTTTAAGTGCTGCAAAGTGTGCCCTGAATCTGTCAGCAGGATTTCTGTTTTTGTTTTTCAGAAGAAAAAGTATAGCAAAACAGATCAAACCTAACATTTTTTGTCTGAGTCCCCATCACTCACTAATGGAAATGACAAACTCATTTTATGTGAGTTTTATGGCTATCCCTTCCCCCTTTCCCTCCATTCTGTTTTTTGCATTAATTGCAATTCTCAGTTTTTCTCCAGGCTTTTTAAGCTGGATTATCACCTTTTCATTCCAGTATTCTCTCCTAGTTGCCTGTAGTTATCACTACCTTTTTATAATGGTTGATTTCATAACCTTTTGATCTGCTTTAGTACTTAACTACCTGTACTTTATAACACAAAAGTAATTATTTTTCCTTATGAAAAAATTGAATTTTGTTTTCAAACTCCTGAAAATTTAAAATTTAAATGGCATAAACATTCATTAAACTCTATTTATGGCCCAACGCACAAATACTCAGTTAACTGTAGTGCACAGAAGGTATTTTCAAGTTTAAAAAATTACTTCTTTAAATGTAGCGGAGGAATTCATACAAGGTTGCAAATAGAAATTTCAAAGACAGGGAATATTTACATGAAGAATCCCAGTTAAAAAAAAAACCCAAATAAACTAACTGAGAGGCAATGTAATTACGTCAAAGATCCTCAACAACTACAGTAGATATTTATGTTATCTGTTAAGGTAAATATTCACTTTAACTTAAATGATCCAGGCATGTAGTTGTTAATCTTTCACTTTTCTGTTGTGTTTTAGGTCTTAATTATGTTTCTGGTGAAATGCTCCCAACATTTGGCAGTAAGCCTTCTCCTTGGCCTTTTCCTTTATTTTCACCATGCTGCAGATGACTGTCTTCTGATTTGGCTACCTTTTTTTTTTTTTTTTTTTTTTTTTTTAGACTGAAAAAACGACAGTTTACAGTGGTGAACAGATTTTGTACCTTCAATAAATCTCATGGATGTGATTGCTATACCACCATTGCTTCTACCCTATCCGCATCAGAAACGTCTGTTTCTAAGTTTTTGCTGTGCTTAGTCTTTGGACTAAAGCTTGGTTTAGATGGTTGGTGTTCATGTTTCAATATAATGCTCTTATGGTTAAGCCATATCAAGCTGAGCAATTGGTATTGAACCTGACACAGCACAAGTAAATCCTCATGTCAGCACTTGCCAATCACAGTATACAGTTCCTGAAAAAGACGAGTGTAATCTGTGGAAGACAGAGAAACTTTTCACCAAAGAGAAGCTATACCAGCAACTCCAGGCAATGGCTTTTGAAGTATAATTGCACCCAAAAGGAAAGGACACGTTCATTGGTACCTTACACTTTACAAAGCTAAGGGTGTTAACTTTCAAATAACAGGTGAATTACCTGCCATGGCTTATTATTAATTTATTGTCATAGAACCATGGAAGACGCAATTGGAAGGGACCTGAAGTGTTGTCTGGTCCAGACATGTTTTGCCAAAAGCCAAGACAAGATGAGCCAGCCAAAATCTTTGTTGGGGCATCCAGCACTTCCCTGGGGAGATTATTCCGATAGCTGATTGCTCTCATTGTGAAAAATATCCCTCTGGTATCCAATTGGAATTGACCCAGGAGTAGCTTGTACCTATTAACCCTCCTCTTTCCTATGCGACTCCTTGTAAAAAGGGAGTCTCCAACTTCTTGTAGTCAAGTCTTGTAGTCCTTTAAATACTGGAACATGGTGACACAAGGTCTCTCCTTCTTTCCTCAAGGCTGAATAAACACAGGCATTTCAGCCTTTCCTTATGGAAGGCTTCCTAGTCCTTGGATCATCTTTGTTGCCCTTCTCAGGACCCTACCCAGCCTATCCCCATTTTTTTTATAGTGGGGAGCAAAGCTGAACACAGCATCCCAGCTGTGGCCTGGCAAGCACAGAGTAGAGTGGGATCATGCCTTCTTTATCTCTGCTGTTGATGCCCTTGTTGAGGCAACCCAGCATCCTGTTTGCTTTCCTTGCCACAGCAAGGCTTGTTGTCATTCAGGTTGTGAATAAAAATATAGGCAACCTGTTTCCTGGATTTATTTTCTGTAAAAATAACAAAAAAAAAAGGCAAACAAAAAAGGCAAGGCAAATTGTCCTGAAAGAAACCACAACTGAGTCCTATCTTTTCAGAAAATGGTACTAACTGTAAGAATAGAAGAGAAAAATAAGAGTGGTTTCTGAAGTCTTTAAAAAAGAGTTGCCTGGAAGACTTTTGGAAATTAAAGGCTCAGCTACCTGCTAAAACTTGTCAACTCTTAATTTTACATCTGTTGTTGATCGCACTGCAGGACTTGATAATGTTTATGATCATGTCATGGCAGTGGAAGAGGCAAAGTTAAATTGTCATGTCTAGTCAAGTAGGGGTCCTGGTCTTTCATGTATATTTGATGATAAACAGTCCCACTGAAGCCTGGCTGGTGTATTGCTGCAGTACCCTTACAGCAAGGTTTGTGATTCTTTGCTGCCTCAGGCATAAGCATCTATATCTCTCAAGTTGTTTTAAACCAAGTAGAATTAAAATTATACAGACTTTTAACAAAAGAGTAGTTTAATCTATTATCCTGGTTTTGTCTTAAGGGTTATCATTTTGCATTTTGTTTAGCAACTGAGTAAGAGAAGCCATGCCAATAATTGCCAAAGGTACTGGCAAATAATTACTTGGAATTCAAGTCAAGTAAACATTTTGTACATTATAAAATTATTTAGCAATTAAATTTCAAAGCAGCTTATGATCTGTGGTGTTAACCTCAGCTTCCTTCCTTCCTCTTACATGACAAAACTTAGTAAATGTAATTTAAAATATGATTTTATGTTCTGTTGGTAACTATCCCCCTGCCATTAATATAGGAGAAGCTACCATATTACAGTAATGAAACCTGACAAGATTCCTCAACTCTAAATACATTAAATGCTAAAGTTCAAGATGAAACGTACTTAAATAAAGGGCTGTAAATATTTAGTTGCTAATTTTTTTTGTGAATTCAGTTTTTTATGGAAAGGAAAGAACAAACATATACACCCATTTCAGCTGCATACAATAGGCCATTGTCATTTGCCCTCACTAAGCTATGCATATTCATGCTCCCAGCAGTTCAATATGTAGTCCTATCATTACCTCCCCAGAGATCTGCCTTGATTCTATCTTGAGTTTCACTCCAAGCAGCAGGTTTGGAGCTAGAAAACTTTGTATGTTAAAGATTTCCCTGCTGTATATGTTGCAGTTGTAAATATGCCTTTGAAACAATTTTGGAAGTGAGGAAATACTTATCTCATCTATAGCTGTATTTTTTTTAATGACTTAAAAAATCACTTCTGAGATCTTTTCTATTATTTAATGAAGAAGTTCTTATCCATTTAAAGCCAAGAACCACCTGATTAGGAAAATATGTAGCTGAACTGCTGAGCAGATTAATTAACACAGTTAAGTATTCTATTGGAGAGTCACCAGAAATGCTTCAGAGTCTTCCAAGATCTTGACTCTTAGCTTACTACCTAATTTTCAATCTCAAGAAGGCACATGAAGTTGTCACTAACTTTTGCTGTGAAAATGTTTTGCAAAGTGAGAGCTGCACAAATAAGAGTGGTGGTAGCTCTCTCCAAGTGATGGCAAGTCCTGAGCAGAGTTTCAGCTTTACTCAGATATTTGAATGATAAATGTCCTGGATTCACAGTCACAGGAATAGCTTATAAGTGTAAGTAAGGAAAAGTACACTTTTTCAAACCACTTGGCACTGATAACAGAGCTAAGAAGCAAATTCTCCAAGCCTGAGTGTCACCTGCCTAATCCTTGTGGCCATTTTCTCCAGAGGAACTTCCAGGAAAAGGCAGTCAAGTATTAGTGTGGAAGTGCAATAAGATATAGAACTTACCTTTCTGATAGTGCCACTTATGCAGGTTTTATCCTGTCTGCAAGTTGTAGCTACCCCAGTGTTCCATGGAAATGGTTCAGGTTTGCTGTCCACTGGTCGCTTGCTGCTGGAAATGGGGTGCTTTGTTCTAGTGGCTCTGTGCTCATCTTGGAGCTCACTGTTGTCTTCCTCCCCTTTTATCTTCCCATCCTTTGCCTTGGATTCTCTGACACCTATACTGATAGCTCTGATTTTCCAGTCTCCTGGGAAAGCCCCTTTCTTTCTCTCCTTCATGGAAAAATGACTCAACAGCTGTATGGGAGAGTGGTGTGGATTTGCTCTGGAAGACCTTGGTTTCCTCTCAGGACATTTCCCATTCACACCCCAAGGTGTAGCAGGCAATTATCCAGCTCTGCTTCGCTGCCCCAGTCCTGACAGCCTGGAGATGCTCTGGCTTTCCACAGACCAGTTTGTGGGGATGGGAAACACCTATTTCATGTGGTGCAGGCCAGGCTGAGCCAATTGCTGGGATCTTGAGAGCATGTGTGTGTTTAAAGTGAGTGTGAATATTTCACAGTAGAATATGAAAGGTCTACTTTGTGGTCTTTTAAAAATATTTCTGGCACAGCAAAACAAGTAAGATGGGAGACAGGCTTTTTGTATGGGATTACTTGGTGCCAGTGCAGAACTTTGTCTTTGCCAAGTTTTTGGTTAAGTTGGAAAGTATATTTCCTTGATTATGATGAGGCGAGACGCTCTTTAAATAGAAAATAAATTTTACCGCCATCTGCAGAGCAATCTGATGAATTAAATGAGGAGTTACAAAACTCCTCTGTTGGCCCCTTTGGAATAAGCCAGTTCATATGGATTTTATAAATCCAGAACAGGATTTTTAAATATGCCTCCTTCAAAATTTATCACAAAAGATCTTGTTACATGGTGGCAATCTTGGTCAGATTATGTTCCTTTTAGATGTTTTCTCCCAGTTTGAGATAAAATTATGCTGCTGTGTTGCTATGAGATTTAAAGCCCATGTCTCTGTACTTGTCATTTATTTTGAAGAGTTTGAGATGCTTCAGGTGTTGGCACTCATATATCATCCATCAAATATAGCAAAAATCCCACTTTATCGCCAGAAACCTTCTGTCATACTCAGGTTTAACAAGCAACCTCACGAATTAAAACAAGAGCTTAGGTACACCAGCAGCTATAAACATCTGTTTAAACATGTTAGGGATTATTAGGCAGTACCACAGCCTTGTTAACTTGAAGTGTGAGCCAGGATTGCAGTCCAAAGCAAGCATAAGAACTGCGATGTAGCAAAAAAAGAAGGGAAAACCTCAGTTTTGCAGAGTGAAGATTAATTGGACGTATACAATAAGTACACACAAGCTTTTAAATTTTCATTCAAACCTACTCCAGCCATAAAAACACAGCTGTTCAAGCTAACTAAGCATTATAGGTCTAGACCTGTAAATGAGCACTTGAATGGTCTTAGAAATTAAAATCTGCAGTAAAAGTCTCTGGGTATACTTTGTCACATCTATACGCAGATCCCATTGGAAATAATGCCAAGTTCAGAGTCAGACTTTGGTTTTCATCATAAATGAACTCCAAAATCATATGATTGAATAAAAATTAATCTTGGATTCTCAAACTTCCAATATAATGCTGTGGGATTAGGGAATCTGAGAGACAGACAGTGAGAACAATTTGTTTTCTGTGCAGAAAGATACCCAGAAGTGTTTGTTCTTTTTAGAAAAGACATGAACAGCACATCTATTTTATGCTAGTTCTTCTCCAGTGTGCTTTATGCCTTAACCATAATTGAAAAACCTTTGCCAAAGTCTACTTCATCCAAGCAAAATCCCACAACTGGTGGTATTATCCTTCTGAAAGTGGCAGGTGTCCTTTAAATCTTTTCTGCTCCAGACTCTTTGATTTTGTGCTGTCTAAGCCCTTTTCATAAAGCAGGGAATCTGTCTTTTTACAGTTGCTGCTGTGCAGATGACATGCAGATCCATCTTCTCACTCTTTCATCTTCACACCCGTATCCCTCCATGCAAACCACGGCTTTAGCTCTTCTGACATGATCTTATGGTTGTTTGGATTTTACTTTGTGTGTAAGATGACTAAACCTCTAAGTGTTTTCATCATGTTGTTCCTTTCCTCCTTTTTAATAACTGTGAACAAAATTAAACTTTGTCACTTATGCAGTAATTATTTTATCATCTCTTTGTGATCTGCAGATTTAGGTGATAGTTGAATATTGCAGTGCTTTCCATAACTAATTGAGATTTCTCTTTTTCGATTTATTCACACCACTAGAACATATAATTAAAATATTCAGTTGTGTCAATATCCTTTTCAGATCTGTCGTGTTTATGTCTGCTCAATGTGCTGTTAAATGTTTTTCATTCTCGTTTTGTTCACATGACTCTAATCTTTAAATCCACCTAACTTCATTTTTCCCTCACACCACGTGCTGCCTACTTTCATAACTTTCAAGTTCCACCATTGGTCAATCTTCAAGTAGTTCCCAGTTTCAAATGAGATCATGAAAGCAATTTTTATTTGTAAAATACAGCAGATATTGCATATAAATAATATACATCTCTGTTTTTCAGAGTCATATTTTAGGGAACCTGGCTGTTTTGCTGCAGTGTAGGACTTCAGACAGGATGAGTAGAATAATGTTTGGAATACATGAGACAATGCAAAAATAGGTGTGAGAACATATTAGAATATCTTGTAGTGAAAAGCTGTTTGAATTTAAGATATTGAAGGAAAATAGTACAAGCAACTATTTCACACTTCTTAGTGTGTCTATATTGTGATGATAAAGAAGCACAACAACCAGACATTAAAAATGCTAGAAAACTACCATTCATATCTTGGAATGCCAGTGGAAAGAATACAGACAAACTACTATCACAGAAATACGCCCAAGCAGTTTGCCAAGAAGCAAATTTTGCTGCAGAGTTCTTAAATGATTCAGTGTATTCTCTGGTTTGAGATAATTGCTTTTTAGCTTGTTCCTGTGTGTCAAGTTAGCTATTCAATTTTTAAAAAATATGTCCTTTTTCTTATCAGGAGAAAAAAACTCTTTCTTAAGTTCTGGAAGAACGAATAGCTTACAGAATTGTCTGTTTTCTAAACACATGGATTGGAAGGATGACTATTTGAAAGGACCAGCATTGGAAAGACTTTTAGCTGTACTTGCCACTTTAAAAATTAAATTAGTGACTATAGAAATTTTCCTGAACTGTAATTCTTCATTGTCTATGTCTATTTATGCCTTTTGGCTAGCTAGTGTTTTGAGAGTGTAAGGCAGCTTGTGAGAGCTGAATCTACCCACAATATCTTGGTGGAAGGTACATGGAAGCCCTTGAAGGATCTAAATCCCATCTGATCTTTGTGCCTCAGTCTGTGTTTTGCTCAGTGCACTCATGAATGGGATAACTTTCAGCAAAAGACTGCTTTGCCTTTCTTGTTCCATTTAAAATGAATATTGACATTTGCAAACAATAGCAGCCGTTCTGATGCAAATGACACTGCTGCAAAGGATGTTCACAGCTCGTAACAGAATGGCTCCAATTTGATTTTTCTAGCTGGTGTCAGTGTGACAGGTACATGACAACTGTGGGAGAACGTGGCCGGTTTTCCTCCAAAAGCCTGACTGGCACATCTGAACAGTTGCTCCAACATAACAACAGTCAGAACCTAGATAAAACTTTGTACTTTCAATTCTCAAAATGTGTATATTTGGAAAAAAGCTCCATCCAACTCAGCAACATAAAATCCCACCACGTTCTGTGTGTAACCAATGATTTTGTAAATAAAAATTAACTACCTGCTAGCAGGGGTTGATCAGCTCCCCTAATTTTCACCAAAGAAATTAAAAGAGCTTCTTTAGGGATGTGATAATCTCGAGAAATTTGTTGGAAAACAGATCTTATCTCCAGTGCAAGTCTCATTGAACTTCAAGAACTCAGATACTAAAAATAGCATTGATTTTCACAGGAAATTTAAGTGGTTTTTCAAATACAACCTTTAGAAAAACTGAAGTTTGGTTACTCTCTGCATAGCAGTAGAATTGGACCAGGAAACACAGAAACAAATATATGAATCGTATTTCAGCCTGAGACATGCAACACATTGTCATTTGCTGAATTTAGCAGTGGGATGCTGAAAACCCCTCTCTGTCTATGCCATGCCTGAGCAATGAGAATTGTTTGATTTGCGCCCATAAATTCAAGATAAAAGATGAGTTTGTCTCTCCTAGGAAATAAAATAAAACAAACCAAAAAATATAGTTGAACATTATTCAAAGAAGGTATTAAAGACAAACAGGAAAATGGCAAAACCACTGCTACTTAGAGTGATGCATTTGACAATTCTGAACTGACAGGTTGAATTAACGCTTGGGTTTTTTTAGCAGTTAATTCAGTTCTTGCTTTGTTTTGAAATTTAATAATCTAAGCATGTTTAAAAAATTAATGACAGATATTTTATACTCAAATTTAAATTCAGGAAAGCAATGGCAAGTGCTCTAGTACAAAAATAACACACCTCATTTCAACACCTAAAGTCAATGTAATGTCTAATGTACAAATTATAGAATGTATGGTAGAATAATTATTTGATTTTTTTTTTTTTTTGGTCACAGTGATACAAAGTTTTGCAGAATCTTGGAAACCCTCAACTGTTGATAAGTTTAAACAGGCATAACACAAAATTTCCAATATTAGGCTCCACCCTTCATTAAACTTCTCCTTCACTGTGATATCGACAATAAATGGGCCAGTTTTGGGGCTGCTCATGTAGTGGTATCACATACTACCTTGTGTATAAAAAATCTGTATTTTTTCTCCCAGCATCTGTGCACCTCTCTTAAAACTTTTTTGGATTAACAGCGAGGACCATTTCTGTTCTGTACAGACCCTGGCACAGTTGGCCACAGCAAGTACATGCAGTTGCTATGGTAACATAACAGCTATTGAAGAATGTTGCAGTCTAAAGAGCATGATTTAGAAAAAACATGGCATAAAACCATAATATAATAGCAGTTTCTTTTTTTACAGAGCACTCTTCTGTTTTTTTGCTTCTGGTAGCCACCATTTAGTAACCATGAATTCATCTTTGGATTTCAAATAGGTTGGCACAGGTTAGTGCTGAGTGGGTGAATTGAGAGTGAATGAAAGAAAAATAAGGAAGCAACTTTCCTGGAAGCACGTATCATGGTACTGAACTTGTTGAAATTGATAGCTGAGTGAAATGGAGCAATAGGTTGTTAAAGGAATCCTGGGTTTCTTAATTCTCATGTTAAGTAAAGGGGGAAAAGAGACTTGCATGGAAGAAACCAGGATCAGGGCGAAGAAAAGATTTGTATTAACAAATGTGCATTTTTTTCTTTGCCTTTATCATACATGGGAATTCTTCCCCTCTGCCACCCCTGCAGGTCATTTGCTCATTCTACACTTCATTGTGGCCCACTCAGGAAGTCATCTCAGGTGGTTGCTAATGAATTTCAGATACTGTTGCCTGCCATTACAATTTCTGCCCTTGTATAGTTAAACCAGTAAGAATATCTTCATTGCCAAACTTAGAATAGAGACAATATATTCCTGTATGCTCTGGTGCTGGGAAGAAGATACTGCATAGAAAAGACTTTAAAATGAATATAATGAGGAATATGCAGAGGAAAATATGGTGCATATTTACATTGCAACTCCAACAACAAAGCAAAATTGAAAACAAAACAGAAAGCATGTTTGCAATATGTCACCCTAAAGGGTACCTTTGAGTTGAAATATTAAAAGCATTCTCAGTAACAGCAGACTACGCCAGTTTAAAACAAAACCCAAATTTGTCAAACCTCAACAGCTCAGAGTAGAAAATTCAAAGCAATTCCAAACTATTCAAATGTAGTCCAAACCTGTGATCTGTTTTTCTTTCTTCCTTTTTCCTAACCTCTCTCCTCCCTCTTCCAAATGGCTCACATTGTCTGGCTTCCAATAAATGCTGTTGGTCTGTCTGACGTGTGCCTAGTCAGGGGATAAGGGAAATATGGTTTAACTATTTTTCATGTACTTTTTTTTTATAATTAAAAAATTGCTTTCCTCTCTATGGTAACTGGGATTGAATCAAATATATGGATAAATAAACACACCCTCCTACCTATGAAAGATTCCATTGCTTTGCTTTAAAATTATAATTTAGCAGATCCTTTATAACTATAATTTGTTTGCACCTAGAAACTGAAGTAGGGCTCTCACCATGCTAAACAGTTTATGAATGCATAGAATTAAAACTGGGAATGCCCAGAGCTTGGAGATTTACTGTTGATTGTAGCATATCAAGGATTTCACCTGTGAAAAAAAACCATTCCCTGCCACAAAAACCCCACCCTCGCAATGAGCAGGCCAGATTCAGGAGGGGAGGGGAGGAGGCAGAGGGCTGGTGGTTGTGAGGCAGCTCAGGCACAGAGCACAGAGCGGGTCCTGCTGTCGCCTGTCACAGCGCAGTGCCCTGGGCAGGCTGTCTCCACACATCATTAACTACTCAGTCTTTCCAGTGCCCTTGCAGAGACTGGCTCCATGAGCCTGCATTCAGTCCTTTGCTGATTCCAGTCTGACCCAGCTTGCTGAAATCCTCTCAAGTATCTCTGTGCTGTGTTCCAGCCCACCTGTTTCTTTCTTCTGGGAATCCATAAGGAGTTGCCTCTGTTTCGAAAAATGATTCCTGGAAGGAAGGCTTGATCTGGAGCCAGGATGGTACAAAGTTCCCTTCCCAAAGAGCAGAGCAGGACAAGAGAATGATGACTGCTCACCAAAGTCATGGTGAAGAGCATGGACAGTGCTGTTGATCACCAAGACTTGTGGGGACCTGGGGGACAGGACTAACCTTTACCTTGTGGGGACTCTCCTGGGCAGGGTGATCCATCACAGGCTTCCACTGGACCATCCATCCAGGCTTCCCAAAGCAAGAGGAATGCCATGGAAGAGAAACATGCAGCATGTAATCAAAAGGTGGATCTTAAGTACTTCCAAACGTGTTTTTACCACACTGAAACCTATGACAGTTACTACAAGAAACTGTTTCTGGATTTGTATCCTTTTCATTACAGAATTTTCAGAATTGTTGTTTTGGCAGCCAGCAAATATATTATGGAGGATTTTCTCCTTGGAGTTATTTTCATGTTAAAAATGCAAATACAAGACAACACAAATGAAAGTGTGGAAAAATGAAAGTGGAGAAAAACTAAGATGTCACTGTGCTAGCTTCGTTCTGGGCTTAGACTACATTTTAGCCTCTTCAATCACTTTGGAAATACCCAGTTCTGATATGTAGTGACTGGTATAGCTGGGCTGTTAAACCAACTTTTTCAGGTAGCCTGGAGTGCTGACAGGTATGCAAGACTGGATTTCACAGGCAGTAAAAATCAAAATTTCTTAAAGTTTTGAAAAGTTTTTTAGTTAAACAGACTAAATGATAGTTTTGAGAAAGGTAAACTTGGGCCACAGATTTCAGTTTTTTTTGTTTCCTTGACAGTTTAAAACTCAGGAACCAGTAGTAGAAAAGTTTGTTCCTCTTCATGGTAGCATGAACCTCTTTCAATCATCCTCAGTTTCTACCTTATTGAGAATGTCTTTTCTATAATTTATATAACTACTTCTAATTTTAGAAGTGTTTGAGAACTATACTTGTGATGTACTCTAGCTACTCCTACTTTTCATTCCCAATATCCAGGAGTTGGAGTTTGGCAACCTGGTTGCGACCTACTTGCAGGTTTTTGCCAGTGGCAGCTTGAGGTCAGATGCATGGGATATTTCTTTTTGGGAAGGTCCAAATAAAAACATATGTTTAGATCTATTTCTGTGATATAAATGCAGTATTTTAAATAACAAAATCCTAAATATCTTCCTATTTAGGAATCCTAAATAATCCTAATTAGTTTATTTTTTTCTTGAGTGATCCACACATGGATTATTCCACTATAGGTAGACTGGAAAAACATTCTGGAGACAAGCTCTAAGAAAGCATAAGTATGCAATTTTCCTAAAATTTAACTTGAGCTGTTTAGTGTCTGATATGCAAAATGAGAAGTAGAAACAAAGACTAAAGACTAAATTTAGTCCTGCTCAGATTCAGCAGGAAGATATGACTTGTGTACCACCTCTCTCCTGCACAAATCCTCAAAAAGTGATAAACTAAAATGCCAGATATAATTACACTTTACATAAACTTTGATGCAATATTTAATTACCATATTTTGTGCATCCTCATGTACTGTCCTGGAAATCTGTAGGCCATTTTATCTGTTGGTGTGACCTAGATGAATAATATAAACAAGTGACTTTATTTTTTTTTTTAAAGCCTTCGTGGTAGTGTTACAATTTATTTCATATTTCTTAACTCTTCTACATGCCTGGGGAAAAAAAAAGTACTCTTTGATTTAACAATGACATATTAGAAACCAAAGCATGTGAAACATACTGGTGCTTTGCAAAAATAATTCTCCTGAAAGTTACTCCATGCTTATGCTGTCGTCAGTGCTAGGAAATGATACTTTCTTCTTTGTCTATGCAATTTCTACACTGAGGTTTTTTTTTTTTTCTTTTTTCTCTGCATTTTGCACTCATTTTCATATATCTGTCATTGGAGCATTAAAAATCATAAAAAAGCTTGGTGTTATAAAAGTACTGACAGCACATTTTCAGCTTGCTTTATTTTTTTCTTGTTCAATTCACAATCAATGTTTGGCAACATCAAAGACTGTATAAGAAGGTTCTTTTTTTTTATCTAGACCTTTTATTTAGCATGTTTTTAACAACTACTTGATAGCAGCCTCCTTTCCCCCTCCTTCTCCCACTGCAACCCCCCAAAATATGTCAAGTTTCTTCTAAGACAAGAACAGGAAATGATTGGATTGGTGTCTGCAAGGTTCCTCCCAGCCATACAAACTCTAGGTTGGGAAGGCACCTCCCAAGTTTGTGTTTTGGGCACTACAGCTCAAAATGATGTTCATGTAATGACTAAACATCACACTACAAGTAATTAGGTTTTTTCCCTGACTGTTCCTTGGGAAGCTGTTGCAGACCATCATGTCTCTAGTTCAGCAAAGAGGCCACACAGTTAAATCCACTCTGGCTGACCAACAGGACACAGCTGACATATGTAGTACATACATATGTAGTAGGTGCAGTGTTTCTGAAAACATCTATGCATAGATCAGTGTCTGTTCTAGAAAATGAGTGAGAAGCTTATTGAGAGAAAAAATATAATTTGCATCAAGTATCTGATTTAATAAAGATATAAAGAAATTAAGAATCTGAACTCCTTTATAGTCTTACCTAATCTTGGGCAACACCAAGTCATTAATCAGGTGGGTAAAGATATGAACCTTGCTCCTGTCTCTCTGCTATTTCATGTGGATTACAGTGCAGGAACATGTCTCCTGTATGGCTGATCAATCACTCTCCTTGTCAGGACAATGTGCAGGAAGGAAAAGCATCCCTGTGAGTCCTGTGTTGATGGGTGCAGCCTTTTACTCTTTGCAGTGGCAGAACACACTGAGGACTTGCCTGGCTGAGAGAAGAACCCAGCAGAGCCCTGCAAGTCTTATCAGGGCTCAGTCAACACCTGGACAAGATGTTTTTCAGGATGCTATTCACTAGCCCCATAAGTCTTTCTAATTTGATGTTATTTGATGTGAATTGTGTGTAAGTAATGTTAATTATGCAAGAGGTTTTGAAGAATATGTTTTGATTGTACAGTGGAAATGTCAGTCCCATTAACAATCATTATTACCTGTCAGAAAGCAGAAGCGGCTTTGAATGAATGCTAATTTTTTATTCTCGTGTCTGTGCAGATGCATACCAATGTTTCCTATAGGTTTTGTTTATTTGTATCCTGATCATTACACCAACCTTTCTCTCTCTCTCCAAGTATTCTCTCTTTGGACTGAGTCTGGAAAAAGAGAGAAGGAGGCTCTAACTTCAGGCCTCCTGTGAGTCAGCTTGTATTGAATGTGTTTTTGAAACAAAGGTTTCAGTTCTCAGAAAGTGGTTCATCTGCTGAAGTGTTTCCAACCTTGCTCTCAGTGGTCTCTGGAATGTATTAAGTCTGTGGCAATGGTTCAGGAGTATTGGAGTGAGGTTTTGGAAGCAGCATTCCAAAAGGAACACACTTGTCCTGTTTCACTTTGTTACAGTAATAGCAAATCTGTATGAAAAGGAAACGTAGAAAAGGTTAGAGGGAACAAACAATATTTCTGCATCCCACGCTTCTTCAGAACCATGTTATATTATTAAAGGCTCTGTACACAGTCCTTTACACTGACAATTAGGATCTACTTAGGATGATCAGATTTTCAGCCCAAAATTGTCTTCCTTTCATTCTAGTCTTGCAGAAGACCTAGAAGCTGAACATGAGGATGGTTTCTCCACCCTTTTAATGTTGCTATTGAATTACCTACTTAGCTTAAGTTTTGCAAAAAGTATTACTGGGAGACTGGGCATTTTCTGTGCAACTTTTTTTTTCTGAACTTATGACTTTTTCTCCCTTGTGGGAAATATTGACAACAGGAAAGTCTTTTTCTGGGAAAATTAATGTACCCTGTTTGATTTCTCTGGGTTTCTGTTCTTTGATGTTTGTTTAATTAAGGATTGATCCATAGATCTAAACTCATATTTTAGTACTTTAATAGGCAACAATAATTACAGTTGTCGATCTAACATTTTTTGAATATGTAATTGGCAACCTTTATGAAACCAGATGGACTAAGGAGTTAGCAACAGCGTGCTTTGAACATGAGTGAACAGCAGGGGATCGTCAGTGTACCTGTATAGATTTTATTCACCAGCTTGTGTGTAATTGAAATGACTATTTTATTAGGAAAAAGGTGAAAAGTGAGGACAACAGGAGCCGGAAAATCATTGTTGGCTTGCTCTGACTTCCTGTAAATTGGATAGTCTGGAACAAAGTTTTCATTCATACATATTTTCTTGTATTTTTTGAGGGAAAGCAGTCCATGAAGCCTCCAAATTCAATTTCAGCTGTCATGTCATACCAGACAAAGCAGTAGTTTGTAGAGTACCTGGAAAAAAAACTATTATTCCATTTTTCACTTACAAAGGAAACCCCACCAGATTTCCATTTTTCCTTGCATAGGGTAGAATTGAAAGAATAAACCAGAGATGGGGGAGATTGGTTAGGTAAAAGAAACAAAAGTACTAGGAATGGGTCTTGAGTGTGTTGGATCATTGATGGGATGAAGTTTATAGAACAAGAAATGGTACATTTCTAGATATTTAATGAGAATATTTAGTAATAATATATATGCTCCTATTTTTGTATGCATATTGTAAAGTAAGTATTTGACTTCTATTAAGTTTATATGTGTAGGTTTACCTAAAACACTGCAGATGTAGGAGCATTGTGCTACATTAAATCTGCTGTAAGTAAATAACAGGAGCACTCTAACTGACAGGTTCAGTTTGCAGATAGTAAAATAGTGCTCTGTTTCAATGCACTTTCATTAAATGCTGCTGTACCCCATTATCAAGACTGTGAATGCATGGATTATGTGTCCTTGAAGTATCTCCTAAGAAGCTTTGAGCAAACCAAGAGTATTTTTTAGTACACTGGGTGTAAGATTCTTGTAGGAGAGTAATTAACACTGTTCCTTAGTGAGACCACACAAAAAAGGTGTGGTATATACTCCCACATATAGCCTTGAGAGTCTCTAAAGCTTAGGGCAGATGAGGAGATGATACAAAGCTTTCAGTGTTTCAGATGAGAGATGTAGAACAAAAAATTTGTTCTACAATTTTTTTTTAGAATCTAAAAGACTAGACTTCTAAACATTAAAGCCCTGCCTCATTAAGCAGATGCTATGTTTTTCAAAATTACAATTCAATTGCATAAGCTTCAGATCTAAAAATGACTGATGGAAGATGTCTGCTAAACATCAAGTTATCAGGTTTTTTTTCCCACTACTGTAATATTACTTATAGGGGGTAATTGCAGAAGAAGAAATAATTAGAACAGAAAGCATGATGTTAGGTGGAAATTAAGTTTTTAAAGGATCACAGAGAAATAAATGGAAATTTCCCTCAGCTTTAATGAACCAAGATTTCACTTTTGATTTTAAGGTCTTGTTTTTAGTATTCCTTGGCCCAAAACAGCCCTTTTAATGTATTTACTTCTGATTTGTTAATTTCTATTGTACATCTAATACTTTATATATATACACCCACAGATATAATGAACCCGAAACCTGTAATGTTCTGGAAGGGACATAAATCATGTGCCCAAATTAAAATTTGTGAATATTGTAGTCCTCTCTAAATCAGCTCCTTGATGCTAGGTATTATCTTATATACTCACACATTGGAGATCTCTGTGGACGAGATCAGGTATGTGAGGTCAATATCGCTCTCTTTAAAGTAAATCTAGATTTATAACAGCAGTGATTCTGTAGCAAAGCTCCAGAACTCTGGTGTCATTTTAAGAATGCAGTGCTTTTCTCATGTTCATTAAACAATGTCTGCAAGAAAGGTCAAAAAAAGGTTTACTGCTGGAGCTGTCTGTCACTCTTCCCAAAAAGTTCTGCACAAACCGAGCAGTTCGCCTGTTGATGCTTTGTCCGATAAAAACTGTTGTGAACACATCTTGAAAGAGAATGTAAAATAATACCCTTACATTGGCCTTTTGATCAACTATTAATAAAAAACTGCACTGATTTAGAGTCCAGTAAGAGTTTCTCAGTGGATGACATGCCAGCTGTTAGAGCATCCTTCACCAAAAGCATTCCCTCCTTGGTGAAGGGAATGACAGAAATATTTTGAAGTTTAATTGTATATGCACTACAGGAAAAAAAAAAAAAAAAGGATTAAAATGTAGGCAGAGAAGAAAAAGATGCAAATTATAAAGGAAGATATGCAAATTATAAGGCAGACATCTTAAACACAATTTTCTTTTTTTAATGTGGCAAATCAAAACCTGTTGAATGGAGGAACTCTGTTTCCTTAATGCTACATCTTTGAATAAGATCTGGCTTTACCTTAATCAGAATGACTGACAAAAGGCAACATTTTTGCTGGAGCTACTCTATGGACATGACACAGTGGGGTTAATTTATTTATATCCATTTCATAAAATAAAAGGAGTTCTGATAATTACATAAATGAATAGGGAAGCTTGTGGATTGTCTGTGTGTCTCAGTGGCTGTACACGTTTATCCTTCACACTCTGCTTTACAATGACAGTCAAACAAGCAGCTACAGGCCACCAGATAAAAACTGTGTTTCTTTTTTGGGCTTAGAAAAGGAGTTAAGTAATTTCCCCATGCTGTAAGAACTGTGACACTGAAAGAGAAGGGTGAATTCCATGCACCAAGACTGGTGGTAATACAGACCTTTGCAAGTAGTTATGTAAGCTCAAGCACTGCAGCACAAAAGTTGGTATCAGATTTATTGCAAATGAATAATTTGAATTATTTCCTTGTCTTCTCTAGAGTGCTTGAATATTCCCAAATAAATAATGAGCTTTGAAAGATATTCATCTCCCCAAGAGAGACAAGTTTCTGTAAACTTGACTTAAAGAAGTATTGCTGCAGGCAATGAAATCTATACAAGCAAACAAAGCCCAGGAGATAGGTTGCCTTCTGGCAGACTATTAGAAAACATTTCTTTAGCAACTTGCTACATTCTTCAAAATAATAACCACTATTATTTTTAAATGGAAATATTTTCTGTTTGAAATAGTACTTTAAAAAGCCTCAGGATCAGAGCACACCAGAGTAAATCTTACCACTAGTCTTGCTGAATGTGCCTGCAATAGGGCTCGTAAAACATCACCAGCCAGCTGAGCTTGAACATGTGGGTTAGTGTTTCTGTTTGTTTGGGGATTTTTGGGAGGGAAGGTGGAGTTGTATGTGGATATATTCTATAAACTTTGACCAGTCTGGGCTCTGAACATCTGGGTGACTGCAGAGCTTTTCTCTGCTTCAGACCAGTTCATTCAATGGCTCTTCTTTATTAAAGGCCCTACAAAAGGATTTGGATGCAAATTCTGCAAACTCTGTGCAAAACAAATGAGCATTTATTGCAGAACTCACCTACAATGTTAACTTGAAAAGACAACTGAATGCAACTTTTCCTCTAGAATTCCATTGCCATGGTACAATACCCACCTCCAACAAGAGCTCTAAATATGTCATATGAAAACTCATGTTTTATGATTGGAACTAATTCCACCATACAGTGGAGAGAAAGTCTGGACAGCAGAAGAGGCCAGGCTGTGGTGAAGGAAGAGGTGTTAAGCATGCTGTCCTGCTAGCTCAAAGTCCACTGACAACTTGCAGTGGTCTTACTTGGGGATTTAAAAATTTTTGTTATTCTAATAAACCATCTAAATCTGTGAACTCGACATCTGATCTCTAAAAATATATTTTCCTCCACCCACAAACCCAATTATGCACTTTCCACTAAACAGCTGCCTACTTCCAACATTCAACAGGGTACAGAGTGAGGGATGTGCCTCTGACATGTACCACAGAAGATCTACTGGCAAAGTTTAGGTTTCTTCATGCGAAATTAAAAAATAGAGGATGGCATAAAATCTAACAGTACCTAGTTACAATCACATTAAGAAATTACTTAGCAGACTGTTAACTTCAGCTATTAAAATAATTATTCAATATGAGAGAAACCTGTAACAATTATATTTAACATTGGTTTGTCAGAACTTTCTCGTTCATTAAGTTCAGTGGCAATGCCTTTAAGAATAATATGATAGAGGAGTATTGTACCATGAAATACAGCAAGGGACAGCTTTTCTTTAACCAGTGATTTCTGTTTCCTTTGCACGAGCTGCTGCGCTATGCTTGTTACTAATTGATTTTAAAAGACTTCCACTTTGATCCTGTACTCTTGGGATAGGGAGTACAGTAACTTCAGGACTGAGTTCTAGACATCTCCTATTAAATCTATTTTCAAATGAGTTATATGGGGAAACCTTCAGAAATCCAATAAAGTTTTTGATGTGAAGTCCTGAACTCATTTTTTGGGGGAGTTTCTACTGTAGCACCAACACAATGACACTGCTGAACTATGGGGATTTAAGAACTTGTCCTGCACATTAGGTAGCCCTATAAAGTAAAAGCAGAAGATTATAAATAACATCTTAGACATGACACAAGTGCTATGTATTTATTTTCAACACAACAAGGAATGCAAATGAATTTCTGCTAGCAACTGGTATTCTAAAGTATTAAGTTTTCTTCCTGGATTAAGTTTTCCCATTATGTCTCATTATTTCAGTCAGCATTTTTGCTTTTATGCCTTTTTTTTTTTTTTGAGGAGATATTCTACCAAAAATAAATAATTAAACCACAGATGAACTGTCAAAAGGGAACATTCATATTTTAACGCAACATTAACATTTTGGTAATTAACATGGCAGTTAATGCTTTTAGCAGATGTAACAACATTAGACTTGTAAATTTCAATTAAAGTTAATAGTTCACGATAGCTGTAGGGATCAAGCATCCTCTCTGGATACTGAAAACATGTCTAATGTGATTAGAAATACTAATTGAAGAAAAAAGGACTGCTATAGTAATGACTGTAATTCTTTATCCTACTAAATTATTACAAACCTGCAGGAACTTTTAAAAATATATTTGTAGGAAGAAGCTTGAAGAGTCAAATGCTCCCCTTGAAGAAATTAAAAGGGGTCAAAAGAACATTGCAGACATTTCCTGTGTGTTAGAAGAGGGAAAATCATTAACTGAAAGCCATTGCTGTTTCCTTATCCTCCTGAGATCATATTCCCAAGAAATACTATAAAGTTATTTGGTTACATTTCACAGCCCTTTTGGATTTAATTAGGAACTAATGTGTTAGTTTTAATTCCCTCAGAGGCTTTGAATTCCAATAGCAGGCAGAGAAACAGGACTGGCACTGGGAACTATGACTCAAGTGGACATCTCTCGGTTTTAATGCAAGAGATTGGTAGTGAGTCCTTTTCACAGCCTGCTGATACATGAAACATTTTAATAAGCACAGGGAAAGGATTAGTTTTATTAAGGGTAATTACAAGCTGCTAGCCACCTATAAAATGCACCCCCATTTTATTGTAAAATGCCAATGATATTTATTTCACTTGTTCTGTGCATTTTTCTTGTCTCCAGCTGGCTCTGAAGTCAGTACCTCATTCTAGCAAAATTGTCGCTGAAAATCATGTTCTTTCTAAGGTTTCAGCTAAAAAAGGCTAAACACTGAAATTAAGTTCGCTTTTTTGACTGACAATAGTTATTTTTAGGATAAATGCAGCTATTCCCCACTCATGCCGTTAGCTCAGTTCGGTCAACACCCTTCCAGCATCACCAGAAATTATTATTCATTTGCATTGCAGCACAGGCATAGGCTCCATTCTACAAGCAAAGTGCAAAGACATGGTGAGAGACAACTCTTGTTTGGAAGAATTGCACTCTAACCAGTTGTGACACAGGCTGAGAGAAAGGATGCTAGCAGAACAAATGCTGGTTTATCTTCATTTTGTTTCCATCTGAAAGGTTGGAACAGGAGATAGGAAATTTGGTCAAGCTTATATGGAAAGAAAGAATAAAATTATTTGAATTAAATTTATCAAGTGACAATGGAGTTGAGGACATATTGGTCAAAGTAAGATTAGACTCTGGGCAAAGTGTCTATGTGCCATGTATGTACATTTTTGTCTTGTGTCAGGACTAAATGTAAACTCTAAATGGTGTTTAATTAATCATGAGCCTCAGGCTGCCTTCCTCCAAAGGTGTACGTTTTATTGAGCTCAGCTAAGACCCAAAGTGTGTATTTAGAATAGCTGCCAAGTGTATACCTGGAATGAGACAGCGGATAACACAATACACAAATAACACAATTTGAATATGCACCTCCATGAGGTTTGTGGTTTCCTTGACTTGAGTTCTAAATAGACAAAAATGCATTTATCTTACCTATCACTTTCCACTAAAAAATCCCAATATATTTAACAAACTTCTAAATTGTACCTGTTTTACTGTGTAAGGTAAGGTGCTTCTTTGGACACCCCAAAGTTTCCACACTGGGGGTACAATGGCATGGATGTCTGATCTACCCAGGAATTTAGTCAGGTGGGAGAGGAAAATTAAAGGTATGCTTAAGATTTTAGTAATTTTTTAGACACCACATCCTCATTTCCTAGGCACCACTGAAGCCAATCGATTCAGTATATGGATCCATATGCATGGATATTTACTTCAGTTAGCTTAAAATGTAATAGCTGCGAATTTTCATTCACAATTACTGCATTTTTGTTTTGCAGTATTATAGTAATAATGTCTCCAGCATAATACAATTGCTACCAGCTATAAATCACTGAGGGAAAGGATGAACTTGACTAAATTTTCTTTTTTATTTGTTAAAATACTCAGATCCAACAGCTAAGGCCCAGGTCTTCAGCTGTGTAAATCAGCATGACTCCACTGAAGTCAGAGCAGTTACACCAACTTACACTGGGTAAGAGCCTGAACTTCAGTGACACCAGATATACAGTTTACAGGTTTTATTGGCAAGTACATGTTTATAGACTTGAAGGCAGTTTCTAATCCTGTGTCATATCGTAAACACTACCACCTTGGACAAACAGACAGAACAATTATTTGGAAGCTGAAAGTCTTACCCACTTCTGTAAGAGTTTCTTTTAGATGAATATGCTTCCCTGAAAGAACTTCATGCATGAAGGATCATTACCAGACAGAAGTTAGCTTCTACCATTAGCAAAACGTACTAATACTCAGATTCTGGCATTCAGAGCAGGGTAATCAACTTAGGAGGTGAAAAATTGAAAAATATATAAAGGGAATTCCTTGCCATTACTGATTAGTCACATAGTTACTGAAACTGTTACATTTGTAATGTTTAAAATGGTTTGGACCTTTAGATAAATGTAAAGGATGACTTAGCAAAAAAAAAAAATCTTGAGAAGAACAGTTGGGGGTTTATAATAAATATTTGTTAAACAGGAAGAACTGAGGTAAGACATAATACAAATGAATATGCCTGTTGCTGGTTCTTGAACAGTCATTGCCATCATGTGTGAACGGCAGAACTATCCCTGAACTGCATTTGAACTCACTGCCTGGGTGCTTTGTTACTGACATTGCTAAAATGAGAGCGAGCAGTGCTGCCCTCAAAGAACATGGGGAGTGCCAGGACACGCTGAGGGAAGATGTGGATGCACTGGGGTATGAAAAACCTGAAACCTGCTCAGCAGGCTGCAGAGGAGTGGGAGTCTGGATGGACAGATCAGCTGGTGCTCAATTAACCTGCACCAAAATGTAGTTTTCTTTATTACCAGTAAGCCAGGTAAGGCTAACTGTGCTCACTACAGGAAATATACAAATATTTTCTTCCTTCAGTTAAACAATAACACATGTATTAGGATAATACATCAGAATAGCAGTGTGCTAGAACATAGAATAATTTTGAAAAAAATAACTGTATTTAACTGTGATTATTTATATAGAACCAAATTTTAGGAAAAGGTATTGCACAGCACTCAATATAGCCCAGCACTGATCCTTTCTTTGTATTGCAATGCAGCTTAATTTCTTTAAGCAATTTTAGTGAAGATTTGTTGAGAAGTTTTACTGAAATACAGGAATCTCCTATCATCCAAACTCCCTGTTTCCACATACCTTTCCAAAAACTCTCACAGGTTTCTGTGGTATAAAGGGGTTCCCTGTAGGAACCCCTCATAATATCCACATAAGCAAACAGTTTTTCTATCCTGCAGACTTCCTGCTTCTGATGTGTTTGGAAGAGGTTTCACAATAAAGTTTTATACCATTACTAACATTTTCCTTCAAATGCTTTTGCTCTGCCTTTTACAGTTTCATGTAGACATGTAGCCTGCCAGAGGTTTTGCTATTTTCTGTTTTTCTCATCTGAACACCCTTTTTTTAAGAAGCTCCTATTCCTTTTTAATAATATCCTTTATTCTCATGTGGAGCTCTGCTAGTCTTCTGGAGACCCTCTAACTGGCTTTGACCGATGATAGATACTTACTCAGAAACTCTAACACAGATAATTTCCTCCTAACTTACTTTTAACAAACTTCCTTGATTTTATGTAGTCTTGTTTTCAACATTGTTGCTATGGTAAGTTTATTTGGCCTTTTTGCTTCTAAAGATTTTTGAATTTGAATATATTATGATCAAAATTCTAAAGCAATTCTTTGATACAGAAATTCAGAAGGTCTGGTGCCATGCTTGATACAAATCAGTTCTCCAAGCTCCCCTGGATTGCTCCAGTTAATGATTTATGTTGTCTAAAAGCTTAAGTTCTGCATAAAGCCCTATCATAATATTTCTCCAGTGCAAATATAATGGAGATCTCTTTACTCCTGCCTTCACAGCTTTCTCATTTCCACATCCATGTCACAGGCAGCTCTCCTAGCCTTTTTACTGTTAGTAACAAAGAACCAGGAGAGAGGGAGGCTTTTCAGGCTTCAAGGACTTAGAGCAGAGCAGTTGCTCCTTTTGATTAATTTCCTGTACTTTATTGATTTGAAGAACCTGAAGAATTGTTAACCAGTGAGCTGTTATGCTACGCTCCTATCTCTGTGACCTCGAAGACATCTATCCCCATCCTCCACTGTCCTAGTGAGCTCTTCTGCCTGAAAGTTTTAAAGTTTTCAAATCTATATTTTTCCTGAGTCTTCAGTTTATTCTGTTAATGAACATCTCAAGAGTCTCCAGCTGTACAGAGCCCTGGATAACAGCAGAAGCAAGTTAGGAACCATCCAGGGAGTTGGGCTAAATGTTTGAATTCCTGGTTGATTTTTATGTTGTTACCTAGCACTCTCTAGGTGCTTTTAATTCTAGCAGCTTAGTCCTGACAAAAGACATTGTTTTCAGAGACAATCCAAGTGTCACATTGCCATTCCAAGTAATATCCTTTGTCGTCATGGGATATTTTTTATATTCTTGAACTCTGACTATATTTATAGGTTATGTCTATTCACAGATTTCAATGATCAGAAAAAGACTGGTGCAGCTTTCTTAAATCACTGCTGAAATGTAAATAATAGCATGACTAATGAAGCTTAGCATCCACTGACAAAGAGTGAGGTCCTTGTTCCTTCTGCCTCTGGCCTGTTCAATTCCAGGTGTAAAGCATTTGCTGCCAACACCTTCAGAAGTTGGTAAGATGTAGGGAACAAGGCATGTTCTCCCTCACAGATCCCTAATTCCAGCATGTCTTTGCCCATTTTCTCTAATCCTTTGCTAGCTGGTTAGGCAGTGTCCCCTCTGGCCTCTGAGAGAAGCTTTTGCCAGAGATAAGCCTGCTCCTTAACAATCCCTGAGGCTACTGGATCTTCTGGAGCCTCTTCTGCCTTTCTGATTCTGTTTGATATAAAGTCTCCATTACAGAGAATATTAGACAAATTTATTTAACTGTAAATGTGCATTGAAAAGCAAAGAAAAACATCCTTCTATAAATAAACATTTGTACAACCCAGGTCTGAAGAGGATCTTCTGTGGAAGATGTGTCACTTTGCAAATTTAAAATTAATGGGGGCAGTGTAGTTACATTTATATGAAAGAATATTTGCCTGGTTGTGATGATGAACTAATTAACTAAAGCAGACTCTTCATTTTTAGCATCTCTGAGTCCCAATCATCAAGAATAAAATAGAAACAACCATCTTCTAAGAAAGATAAGGTTGGAATACAGGAAAGAGAAGATGCTTCATCAACTAGTAATGTAAGGCTATAGTAGCCGTTGGATTCAGGTGTCTGAAGAGAGAAGTCAAAATATTATGGAACTGTACAGTGAAATAACAGCATGGAGAAAATCAAACAAAGTGAATGAAAGTGAAAGAGCAGTGAGTATAAAAATAGGATGAAAGAAAAAGAATTCAAATACAATCAGATTAAACAAAGGAAGACTAAGAAACCTATCATAAAAAAAGGCAAGTAAGCCCTGTGTATTCTCTTTTTATGCATGAACGTAGAGAAACCTTCAAATGCTTCCTAAGTCTAGGTTGTGAATTGCTCATTTTCCATGTAATAGAGGCTAGAAAATAGCAATAGCTGGGTATTACAGTACTATTGCCTTTACCCGTGCAAACACAAGACCTAATAAGACTCAGTATTTTAGGGTCAGCTACATATCAAATAACAATCTCTCCTTTTACCAGCAGAGGTTTTGCAAATAGGTGACTGCCCTCACACAACCCCACTTCTGGTTGAGGCTGGAGAGATTTCTGGAGAAGGAAGTCAGTGGAATTGCTGATTGTAATTCTTTAAAATAACTTCTTATCATTGTATGGCAGATCTATTAAGCTTTCACTCTGTGGTATGTGGGGAGCCCTAATGTATTGCACTTTCTACAAAAAAAATCCATGGAATTCTTGTTCAAGAAACTGCATTTACAACATAATTTATCCACAAAAAAAAAAAAGAAAAAAAAAGAAAAAAAAAAAAAAAAGAAAAAAAAAGAAAATGAAAATATTCTCTTAATCATGATTCCAATGAATTATTTTGGAGTACCCTAAAGAAATACAAAATGCACATCAAAGGGGAAGGTCATAGGGTATGTCTAATTCTACAGCCTGGGTGGTTACCTTATCACTGTATTTGTCCAGTGGCATCAAATGCCCCGATGCTAATACAGAGGAAATGTGCAGAAAGATTAACAAATCAGAGAAATGAGAGTCAACAAAAATAATTTCATTTCAAATTTCATTAGACTTTCTATCACTGGTGACATTGCAGATGTCTCAAAGCTGAAAAGTTTGCCTCAAAAACAGATATAATTTTGTACACAGGGAAGTGAATAGACTTTTTCCAGTCACACTGGCCCATTTCCTACTTCTTTTGCAAGGCTTAAATCAAGTATTACGATACCTGTTACAAGGAAAAAACTGCAGCAAAACCTCCAACCCTTACGAGAACTTAAGTTTTGCTTTGGAAAAATCAACATCTGATTCAAGGTAATTCTCAATTACTGTTTTCTCTCTTTAAAACTACCGGAGTGCCTTTTACAGAGGACTTCTACACCTGAGGAAAAAAGTTATTTGATCACAGTAATCCATAACCTTACTGGGGAAACTGGTCAGCTTTTGTACTTTTCCCCCCATCATTGGTTCTTAAGGCTTCTCTTCTGTGTAGGTAATCACTTTTCCCTGCACTGAAGGAGAGTAGACTTTCAGGAACCTGAAACGAGTAGTCTGGAATTCAGTTTTTTTTATCTACTTAAACCCAGTGCTGTTGCAAAGTAGAAGCTGGTGGAACAGGACTGACCAAGTCCGGTGTTTTTTGTTCCCGTCACTTTTATTTCTCCCAGTATAGCAAAAAATGAGTTTGTGTCACTTCCAGCTGATGTACTCAGTTAATACCGACTGTCTCGCAGATTGAGTATCACAACTCAAATACAAAATGAGCAAGTCTGGCATGCTGCGTTTTCAAATCCGGCAGGGCCCAAGCCTTAGAGCCGTGCTGTTCAGAACAGCAGGGCCAGTCCCTGCTCCAGAGCCCGGAGCTGGTGTTCCTCCCGCTCCCGGCCGCTCCCGCTTCGGCCCGGGGCGAGCGGCGCTTCCCGTAACCGCAGTGCCCGGGCCCCGCTGTGCTCCACGGCACGAACACGCTGGGACGGGCACTCCTTGTCTCACCGCGCGTACCACTCCGGTCATTTCCAGAGGAGCTGCGAGCTCCCCGCGCAGAGCCAGAGCCAGAGCCAGAGCCAGAGCCAGAGCCAGAGCCAGAGCCGGCCCGCCGCGACCGACCGCGGCCACCCCGGCGGACACCGCGCCTCCGGCCGGGCGGGGGCAGCGGAGCGAGGCGGGGCCCCGAGGCCGCCCCGCCCCATCCTCGGGGATGCCGGGATGTTTACGGGCCTGACAGGAGCGGCGGGGGGTGGAGAGCAGGTCGAGGCTGCTGCCGGTGGCTGCGCCGTCCGCCAGGAGCCCCGCTAGGCGCCCGCTGCCAGCGCCGGCGCGGCTCCGGGCTCGAGGCGCCGAAGAAGCCGGGGAGGAGCGGCGGCCGGTCCCGGTCTCCCGCGCCAGGAGCAGGCGGAGCCAGGCTGCCCGGTGAGCGGGGCGGCGGCGGGGCGGCGGGAGGCGGCGGGGCCGGGGGGTCGCGGGGGTCCGGGCGGCCGAGCCGGCGCTGCCGGGGCGCTCCCCCCGCCCGGGGGCTGCCGGCGGTCCCGCCTCCCGCCGCCGCCCATTGGCCGCGGGGCTGCGAGGCGCGGCGCCATTGGCCGCGGCGGCTGCCGCTCCGCCCGCCGCGCGGGGAGGGAGCGGCGCGGGGCCGGGGCGAGAAAGTTTGTGCGCGGCGCTGGGGCGGGATGGCCGCGGGCTGCGCCGCGTCCGGAGCACCGGCACCTGCCCCGCGGCCGGAGGGGCGCCGAGCCGCCGTGTGCCGGCAGGGCGAGCGGCGCCCTGAGCGGTGGAGTTTCGCCCGGTGGCGGCTGCCGCGTCGCCTCCGCTAGAGGAGCGGGCGGCCGGGGACCCTGCCCGGCGGCCTCGCCACCTCCGGCGCCAGCCTGCCTGCGGCCCGGCCGGCCCCCGTGCCTCTGCCGCGCCGGGCTCCTTGCGTGCCTGCCTCAGGCGGAGCTGCTTTCCTTGGTGTTCCTCGTCGGTTTCCTCCAGGCTGCCGTGCCCTCCTCTCGCTTGGGGGTGGGTGTCGGGCAGATGCTCCCGGGACGGCCCCGCCTGGGGGTGTCACACGGCAGCGGGTGAGAACAGCGCCGTCACCGGGAGCCGCGGCCCTGCGGCTGCGAGGGGGAGCGGCCCCGTCCCGGCGGGTCCGGCGGCCTCTGCCCCGCGCCTCCCCGGGAGGTCGCCGGGGCTGCCCGGCCGGGCCCTGCCTCTCCCGGGTGCGGGGCTTGCCCGCGGGGCTGGGGAGGGCTGCGACCTGGTGGGAGACGCTGGAAGTGAGGCATTCTCTGTCTCTGTCCCCTTCTTCACCTTAGCGAGCATCCAGGCTCCGTTATCCTGGTGCTGGCCCCAAGTTCCACTCAGTGTCCATGTGAACTGAACCTGCGTGGTTTTGGGGTTCAGAACGCTGTTCTTCGAGTGCAGTGTGCTTTGGTTTGCTCTGCATTTTTTGAGGGGCATCACCACTGGGATGGTAAAACTACTGAAGATAATGACCCTACTTCTGATAAAATATAACGAAGGGATGTGTGTTCATTAAGCACACAAATATTTAATTATTGATATTAGATACTTTCTAAATAATTTTTTTCCTTCTTGCACCAACTGAATGGTAACTTTTGTCACCTTTTGAAGTGATAGAGGTGTTTTCTCATATTACAGTACTGGCATCGCTTCTTAGGAAAGGTTGCATGTGTGCAGTAATTTCATGGAATGTACTGGATATATTTCCTATATAAAGTTGTGTTACAAGCTGAGATGCAGAAATTGCATAAGGTACCCACTTTGGATTATTAGATCGGATGGTTAGATTCACAGATTGGCTAAATCAGGAAGAATGAAATTTAAAAGTTTTTTTTTTTTTCTAGGTTGTTTAGGAGAGAACTCAAGTATTCCAGTGCTGTAGAAATGTCTATTTAAACTACAGACTTGCACTGTCTTGAGGGAGATGAAATGCAGTGGAAAACAGTCATTAGTTCATGGCCTATGGAAAACTTAGGCAGAGGAAGGAAAACTGTGATGGAAAGAGGGAAACTTACAAGCAAGTCTGACAACTTTAAAGTAAGAACTTAAAGCCATGTTTGTTATTTTTAAATGTTTTGATAATAAGGAAGAATAATGTTAAGAGCACTTGTTCTTTAATTTCAAAACATGAAGATACTATATTTAGAAATAAGTGATGTTTGGGTAGATGGCTTGTCAGAGCACACTTAGAGGTTGATCACTGTAAGGATGGAGATGCTGTCTTTTTCATAGATATCTTTATTTAACATCCTAGCTAGTCACTGCAGTAAAAAAAAAAAAATTGAGATCAAGGAATTTTGTTCAACCAAAAATCTTTTTTTGATGGACTTACCACAGCGTCTTCTAGGGTCTGCACAAATTAGATAAGTAGATTCCTATCCTCACCATAGAAGCTTGTTTCAAAAGAAGGAAATAATCTAACATTTTAGAGTTCATCGGAAGGCCTGTGAGCAAATGAGAAAGTCAGATGAAAAATAGAGTGCAGGAAGTCAGTTGCTCATTTTACTGTGACCTGTGGTATCTTCTGGATTATAAGACAGAGCCATCTCAGTTGCACAAAACATAGTCCTGTGTATTTGTGCACAATTTGCTGAGGCAGTTTGTACATAAATACTGCCCCCCCCCCATGTGTAATAAACTTAGTGCAGTACTCTCTGCATTTATACTGATGCTAAATTCAGCTTACCACTATCAGTGCCTTGCTGCCTTCTGAAGTTTGATATTGTTCCAAACATCTGTGCTGGATGCTTGCTTCAGTTCACCTTACATTGGAAAGTCCCCTAGGAAAAGTCCAACTGCACTAACTCCTCCTCTACCTCCAAGGGAAGCTTTTGTGATTTGGTGTTTATCCAAAAATCCCTTCTGATTTAGGAGATGATGGGATTATCCTGTGAAGGTTAATACTGTGAATAGTTTTAGGAGTTAACTGACTAATTTCCAGAGAATTTGTTCAGTTTATCTGCATTCCATGTGCTTTGCAAATGAGATGAAAATAACTGACCAAAATACCAAAGTGGTGATACTGGCAGCCTTTAGAACACTGATTTGCTGTATTTATCACCATTTCACTTCTCTGGCCACATGGGAAGGACCTGAGCCCTAGACTGAAGTACATAATCTCACTTTGTTTTTCCTTAATAAGTATTAAAATGATTCTTCCTGTCACATTAGTTTAAAAAACTGCAGAGAAGCCATGCTGTTAAAATGAATTGTTTCTTTGGTGAAGAGACCCCTGTGCATTTGTTTCAGGCATGTAAAACAAATCTGTGATTCAGTTGTGATTTTTGTAGCAAGAAAATCTGCAGTATTTCAAGTGCCACTGTAACCTGTTGGGCATATAGCACTTATTTATGCAAGGGAATTTGTTATAAAATTTTAAACAAGACATTAAAAAGAGCAATTTGTAAGAAAATACTGTGAACAATCATGTTAAAACCTGATTGCACGTAGTTAATCTTGTGATACTAGTGACTTTTGTTTTGGATTATAGGTGATGAAGTAAATAGATTGTTTGCATCATGTGGCATTTTGGAGTCTGCATTCAAGCCTCTTCAAGCTGCTTGGAATGATTTATAGCAAAGTTATTGCTGTCTTATTTAATAGCTTTATTTATGTTGGACCAGATGAATTACTTTACAATGTCATAAAAGTTCATGTAGAGCTTGTAGATTAGATTGTTGCTGAAGCCTTTGGGAGATATTTGAATTAGATGCTGTGAAGTATTGATGAACCAGTCTTTCTCAGTTAATTTCAATTTTCTGTAGTTAAGAGTATAGAATTTACAAAATTACTGATTCTTTGATAGCTGAAAGGCAAAAGTATCAGGTGAACTAAAAGTTACTTCTAAAACTAAGTAAAAACTTGTTGTGGGAAAACACATAGCCTCCTGCCCTGTAGAGGCCCTTCTTCTGTACCCTTTTTGTCCTCATCTGAGAGCAAATCCAAAAAAGGAGTTGTCTTTGCAGCAGTAAACTTCCAGTCCTTACCCTGACTGAAATTCAGAACTGTGTGTTGGGTACGTGGGCTGTGTGTGAACTTTGCAGAGACCAGCAGGACTTGAGGAGCAGCCTGCAGACAGAGTGTCCAATGTACTGCTGGTCATTGAGGGTGCTCCACAGCCACACATGGATCTTGCACCTTTTAGACAGTGGTGGTTTAATGTAAAACACAGAAACAGCTGCAGCCTTGAGTGTTGGCTTGCCTCTGAAGTGTGTGTGCTGGCTGCTGCCTGCCTTGCTTCTGGGCCCAGGGATCCTGGCTTACTCGCTACTTTCAGGAGTCAAGGGTAATGCTGCTCAGAGGTTCACAGAAAGTCTGTTAAATATGGCTGGTGTTTCTTTTCTGATTCTTTACAATGCTTCCTTCATTTTATCATCTTTGGGGTAGCAGATTTTAAACTAGATGTTACAGATAAATTTTTTCAGCTAAAGAATGTGCATCTGACACCTGCAGTAGGATGTCTTGCACTGCTTTCTAAGATACTGAGACGTTTCTTTGAGGAGTGTGTGGGATTTATTGTTAAATGTGTTCTACCTCACCTGTAGCAGCATGGACATTGTCAGCCAGAGTTATTGCACAGTTATGTCCACCCAGTATTCTAATTGGGATGTATTTTCCCTGTGCTTAGCCATAATGGGTTTATCTGACAGTGCTTCCAGTCTTTTAATTTGTCTTGTGCTTTTAACTCATGTGAAGATCAGCTGTTTACACTTTTAGTAAATCTCTTTATGAATAATTTGCTTTTATAGATGCATTTAAAGTCATGCCTTCATTAGGACTCCCTCTCTGTGAGAGCTGTGAGGTTTTGCACCTTGTAAGGGTTTTTAAATCACATTTTAGCTTCCTTTATCTTAACATCTTCATTTTTGGGGTTTTTTCCTCCTTTTATTTTCTTTTCCTTTTTCCAGTTTAACTTGTTGTTCTTATTCATGCTCCTTACATTTATCTTGTTCACTAGTTCTACTTTCCCATACAGTATTTTGTTGACAAAACTCTTGGGTTGGTTTCGAGTGCGTTACCTTCTCTCTGTGAATACCTTCTCTGTGTTGTGGCACTTGCCTTGCTGTTGCAGCTTTTTGAAGTGCTTGTTCACCTCCCTGCTGAGGATGAAGCACAGCTAAATGTGGTGAGCTAACTTACTAGCACACTGTTGCCAGAGGGAAGATGTTCTGTTCCTTCTACAATCCCTTTCCTACATCTCCCATCCCTGAACTTCCCCTTCTTACTTTTTTTCTCTGGTGCTCAGCAGAGTGCCCCACATGCTGGACCTGCTCTCTGCTTGCAGAGAAGAAGCCGAGCTGCGTCGGAGAGTTGGATCAGCTTTGCAACAGGGCCAGAGAGTTCAAGATGGCAATGTGGATCGTGTGGCAGAGAAAGTGAGAGAAAGAAAGCTCTTTGGTGTTACTGAGCCATTAGGCTGACTTGTGTAATTTAATGTTAGAGATGTAATTAGACAGTAGATTCAGCTGATCCAAGTTAGCTGGGGCTAGAGCAGTCCTATGTCTTCCCCTCTGTCTTTTGCCATCACAGTTCTATCCTTGTCTCTGCAATGATATGATTCTGGGAACTAAACTGGGAAAAAGTGACTTGGTCAAGGTTAGTTTTCAGCTAGTTTCACTTTGCTTACTGGGAGTCTGGGTAGCCACAGCAGCCCCACTGGAAGAGGGTTTGGGAGTCATGGCTGAAGGCAGGGGAAGCAGCAGCAGCACATCATCCATTCACCCTGTCTTAGAGCTGCTTGCTTACAGATGCAGTAGCACAGCCTGGGGTGGTGTGGGCTGAGGCTTTGCTTTCTAGATGGTATCATGGTTAAATACAGTGCATTGTTCCCTACAATACTTTTCATTGTGATGTTATTATCATCTACCTATGCCCTTTATAACTGACTATTGAAATGGGTTCTCAAATTTCTTTCAGGTGAATAGAAACTAAATGAAAAATGTAGAAGCTTGCTGCTCAAGCAGTTTCAGTTCCTGTTTGTTTTTCAGTTCATAAGAAATAACAAACAAACAGTTCAATAAAGGGCAAGTCAGTGCATGTATAACCCTTTGGGAGCACCTTGCAAGATAAGCAATTTACTTGAGTGGCATAACTGAAATGGAGAGGGAGAAGTAAACAAACTAACTTTTTAAATTGTGCAAATGAAGAGGAATAGAAGCAGAGTTGTGAAGCAGGAGAGCTTCGACTTTCATCTTCTAGTCAGACAGCACTGACAGAGCAAACTCTTAGTAGCTGGGGAATGACAGTGAGTGGCATGTGTGTTTTCAGGGTTGGAGTGAAAATAAGCCTGGTGAGTCGGGCCAAATGGATGAGAAAGTTGAGTAGGAATTCTTAGTGTATTCCCTTACTTTCTTCCAAAAGGGTTATTTGTGTATGGCTGCTCTTGCTAAAACCAACTTCTACCCCAGGTTAAACTGTTTGTGTGTTTTTTGACTGCTTTGACTGAACTGCCCATGAGTAGGGAATTTGGACATAAATTTGCTGAAAAATGCAGTATTTCCAAGTGGGTAGTTAATATCTACCTGTAGATTAACAACTGCTGGGAATTTGTGTTGTTCAGATTCAAAGCTGTCCCTACAGAGGGGAGGAGTGACTTGGCATCCTGCGGGGAGTATTGATCTGCCTTTAAGAAACTGCTTCTAAAATTAAAACTAATCCTTTTTGAATATAGATGATATGGATCTGTACTGAATCACTTCCAGTACTTTAAAATTGCATGTACAGCTACTCTTCAATGTGGATGCTCCTGCAGAGAATTTGCAAAATGGGTATGTGTTTTCCACACTTTAGAAGACATTTCAGGTTTTTTGGACAATGTGAGGCAAATATTTACTATTAGCTGACAGTGGTAAAAATGAAATATTCTATGTATGTACACACTTAGGTATAGGTACATAATCTGTGCGCAGATATGTGCACATATATATCTTAATATGCATATATATGTTTATGTATATGTATGTATACTAATAGGGATATGTGACATTTTATTGTGATAATGGTGAATTTGGTCTTCCAGTACTGAGTCTGCTTTGTCCCTTGTCAGTTAGTCTTGGCAGACTAACTTCAAGTGGGTGTCAGCTTAAATGCATTTTGCATTATTAATGCACACATATAAAAATATATGTAAATATAAAAACGTTATAAACTGCAGCCTGCCCCCAAGTTGCCAGCACTGAGTGGGTACTGAAGAGTGTTGATCAGTGTTGATGACCTGACAAAGTGTGGGCCGAGTTTGACCACCAAGCCAGTTCCCTCCAGTGGCCAAGTTTTTGCCTTAAAGAGGTAAAGAATGACTTAAGACAGTCTGTCTTACAGGGCAGTTCTGTGGCTGTTTTTTACCCTGCTCCCATCAAGCTGAAGGACCACATGGTTACTGCTGGGTCTGAAGTTTGTCTCCTCCTGCAAGGTCTGTGCCTTTGGCGCTGGGAGGTTGTGTCAGTGTGACTGCAGGTGACAGAGAGCAGTGCTGGAATCCGGCTGGCACGCCTGGGCTCCCTGGCACACACTGCTGGGATTAGCACTGGTGCGGTGGGCTGTGGAACTGTGTGTCGGATATTCAGGAAGGCACTTGGAAATCTAAACCCTTGTTTCCACAGCACTTGGCTTTTTTTAGGTTCAACCAGGGGGACTGTTTGAATGTTCTACCTACGTTTAAATTGTGCTTTTGAGTAGCTGGGACTCATCATATAAGCAAATGGGAATGTTTCTGTAGCCTGTGTTCTTACATGAAAACATAATATTGATATGTGGTGTTGGGTTCCCCACCACCCCTCAGCTGAGGCTGATCCTTATCTTTAAATTTAGTAAAGATAAATGAGAAGTTTGTTGCTCTAAATTTTTTCATTTTAAATCCATGTTAGATACTGAAGAATCTTAACTTTACACAAAATTTACAAGATAATTATTTACGAAAAATAGTTGTTCCTGAAGAGCCTTGTCTCTAACTTAATTAAAATAATGGTTATAGTAAAAACTGAAAATATCTGCCTTAATTGGTGGTGTAATCCAGAAGTAAACATAGTACATTCCATTCTTTGAGAACAGCCAAATTGACTGTGTCCCTGATCAGCACATCCTGAACCAGTGTAACTCTTGTGTTTCTCTGTGTTAGCAATTATGTGGAGTAGTTACAGCTATATTTTGCAGAAAAAAAAGAAGACTGAGCTTCTCAGATTCTCAGCAGAACTGTAACATTCTGAGCATTCATTTAAGTATATGCTCTTTTCCTAAAGTATAGTTGTTTCTGCTTTGACATTGATTACTGTATGTTCTCACTTAAGATGCAAAATTGACAAACAAGTGCATAACAAGTAGCTAATGGAAACCATGTATATTGAGACTATTAATGATGTTTTCTACAAGAAAATGTATTTTTTTGCTGTTGAAGAACTGCCATCTGTTAAAGCAATAACATTTTTGCCTAAATACCATGTGAATTCAGTGTAAATACTTCATGGACTTGGAGCTATGAAACTAGTTCTTAAAAAGCATGTGATTAAGCAGTGCATTTAATCTTTTTCTCCTGGAATAGTCTGATCATGTTTTTAAAGACATAGTTGCTAGACTTAAGTCACAAGATTCCAAGCTTTTCCTATTTTTTTTAAATATTATTTTAGAATACATTCAAGTGAAATGGAAGCAATGAGCTCTGGCTCCTGTTCAGGAGTGGCTCCTCTACTCTGATTGCACTGACAGCCGTGGGTAGTCCTGCCTCTCCTCTGGCAGGCTGCTGGAACCACCTGGAAAGCTGCGTGCTGCCTGTGGGACGCGAGCTTGGCGTGTGGGAGTGTGCTCTTGCCTCTTGGGCTGCTTCTGTCTGTGTGATCTTCAGATGTGTGGGCAGATAGCCGAGAGCTCTGACAGGTGGCCACTGGGGAAGTCAATGAGGACAGTTTGTGAAGGAAGGAAAAGGTGTTACTCCCATTTCAGACACTTGGGGTTTGATGGTCTGACTTTCTGGTGAGGACTCCTTTTCTGCCTTGTGGAGTAAGAGGAATTGCTGTGCCCTTGTGATTTCAAATGAAAAATTGGTCCTGTTGTCTGTGTCCCCAGGAACTTCATTCTGCATCCTTTATGTGTAGGTGCCACCTACTGATCAACTGAAAATGTCAAAGATTCTAAATATTAGTAATTAACCAGAAGCATTAACTATAATTGTAAAGTGCTAGCAGCCATAACCAGAGTATAAGATTTAGTGTATATGCCTGTGTTCCTGTGATCCATATTCTGTGCAAATTGTCCAGATCCAAATGATCTTCATCATCAAAATGGTCAACATCACGTTTGCAAGATAAATGATTCAGAAGGTTCCTTTTTTTTGGCAAGGGTTGTGGTGAAGGCAAGGAGTCCTTTTCCCCTGTGTGCTTGGTTTGAGAGTATTGAAAAACTTGAGTTGCATTTGGAGGTTTTGGGGGGGTGCTGTTATAGTTGACTTGCCTCTCCTCACCTGTTGCTTCTTTTCTGTGAACCTCTATCAGGGTGATGGATTTGCAGAAAGTGGTCACTGTGTTACTTGTTTAAAGAGGTGACAGACATGTTACTAACAGATGTGTTTTGGATTTGCATTTCAATTTTAAACAGGCATGGACTCTTTGGGGTATTTTTAGTGTCTTGTTGCTGTAAATTAGAACTTGAAAACCATCTTTGGAAGAGACAAAATTATTGCCTCAATTGAAATTTCAAGATGAACAATATTACAGCACTATGTTTTGACTTCTGGAGTTAATATTAAAGTGAAAGGCATGCCTGACAGTGAAAACAGTCTTCAAGCAACAAAATCCAATTCTTACTTACATTGTGTTTTATAGTGCATCCTTGGCATTCTTTTGCCTCTTTGTGATTTTGTATGATCAAAACACCACAATTCTCTAAAATATGAATCTATCATGCAGTCTTCAAAGACAAAAATTTAAAGTAACTTTTGTATATGGACATAAAATACTTATCTTTGTCTTTCTGCAAAAGGAACAACAAACCCGTGAATTAATAAATCTTCCATGCTTTGTATGGTAGAATGTTTTACCTCTTTGGTTTGCTTGCTTTTATTATAAAAACAATCTACAGAGGGCAGAGTGACTGGCAGTGGTAGTAATATGACTTCTCCCATTTCTAATCTTTTCCCAAATTTAACAAGAAAAGAGAGGGACAAATTTCTGAACATTTTCAGTCAGTGCCTCTGACCATTCAGACAAGATGAATGGGTTGTTGTATGTTTTGAATCAACATACATCATCTAAACATTGCAGCTAGAGTTTCATTAATCTTGGGTATGTATTTGCAATAGAAGGTAAATGTTTTTTTATTTACTTCTTTTCACTTGGCAATTTGAAGCAAATGTTTGACCCATAGGAATTTCCTATTGGTGGTTAAAATCTTGAATATTGAAACATATTAGTAAAACACTGCAAAACTTTCAGTAGAAATATTGATGCTATTGAAGAGAGTTAAGTGCATATAAAGACTCTTTGAAACAGCACTTCAGAAAAAAATTATTGCCTTCTTGGGAGCGATGGAAAGAGCTCTACAACAAGAAATTAGCAGAAGATTCCTTAAGTTTGCTGTACATTTCTCCCCTGGGATTTGTTGCAACTGCATCAACCCCTATGAATCTACCCAAAGAGTCTAAATTATGAAGATTTGTGACAACAGTTTAATTTTCAGTGCTGTTGTGTTATGGTTTCTTGCCTCGGAGGAGAGGTTGCATGGAGATGTTTTAGAACTTGCAAAAAAAGTTGGTATTGGTGTCCTAGTGCTGGCTGAAAGATTGCCTGGTCAATGGTGTGCACTGGCAGCTGATTTCCCCTTTCTCAGCATGGTCATTCTGACAGTCTTGGAAATCTTGGCAATTCCTACCTCCTCTTCTCTGCTTCTCACTGTAGTTTGATAATTGTTTTTTTTTTTTCCCCTGTTGATCTGCCTGCAGTTGCATTTTTTGGATCTCCTTTGTCTTTGAATCAGTTACAGGTAATACAAAACAACAGGAAGCCCCAACCTGTATGCTTTGTGTGGAAGTATGATGGATGGGAAGGCAAAGCCTAAGGGGACCTTTGGTTGCTCTGGAGCATGGCTGTGGTTTGGTGTCAGGAATTGCTGATGGAGCTGGGATGGCATGTGGATGACTACTTCCAATGGGCCAGGGAGAGCAGATCACTAATGATTTGTTTGTGTATGCTGTCCAGAGCTTACTGCACCAGGGCAGCACAGGGAGAAACTGCAGAGCTGCTTGGTGACTCTTTTGTCTGTTAGTGATCTTACCACAACAACACTGTAAGAGTGGCAGCAGTGCAGCGAGCACAAGCCATTCATTAGCTTCTTGGATATTTTGCAATTGCCTTTGAAAATCTTTTCTAAGGTTTTCTGCTTTCTGTTGAGAGTTATTTCTAACCCTTTGAATAGTCTACAGAAATTACTGGGAAGATTTGCGTGTGTTTTAACAGCTATTGGATTCTGTGTGGAGTGTAAATAGCTTTGTATGTGGAAGTACATAGGTTTAGAATAAATTTATTACAGGAAATTTTCTCATGTTAAACATTTAATGGTGTCAGAAAAGATGTTCTGTGTCTTTCTGTCTCTAGAACATTCAGGATTTGGAGCAGGGGATAAGAAAACAATAAATTGAAAAGCAAGGATAATATCCCTGTCAGACATATGATTCTTGTTCCTCTGAAGGCCTTGGCAGGTTTGACCGGGTAATAGGCAGGGATACTTCACCTTTGTGTGATGAAAAAGTTGTTCAGGCCTTGCCTCTTACTTGTATGAAAGCTTATTTCATTGTTAGCATTCGAAGCTGCCAGTGAACTTTTGTGTTATCTTCTTCTGAGCAGAGCTTGCCCTTGCAGGCATCAGTAACACTGGCTGCTGCACCTGCTCCCCTTAGGGGTGCCTAAGAAAGGATGCACTTAGTTGAGGGGAAAAAAAAAATCTTAAGAGCATTTGCATTTTTGTCTCTCCTGTTTTTCCTACTAAAGATTCAGTGCATTTTGCAACTCTTATTACTGGTTAAAGCCTTGTGTGTCTATCTTGGGAATGTGGCAGCCCTCTTTCCTCCCATTTTCCTGATGGAAAATGAGAAGTTCACAGTTAGGAATGGAGGCTGTGCTTCTAACATGGTATTCCAAAGGCCTCTTAACTGACCTGTCAGAATGTACTGTGTGCATGTTTAGCTCTTTTTCTGTTTAGATGGAACTACTCTTGTGTATTCCCTGAAATCTGCAGATTAATCAATGCAAAAAAGCATTTGTGTGCTGCAGTTGTAACTCTTCTGCTGATCTGCTCTTTGCCCTGCTGCCTGTAGGTCAGGCATCTACATAGTTAAACACGTGGTTGGTGCCCCTGAAGAGTAATAGGATGATGCAGCTTTTATCAGACAGAGTCATTTGTCTCGTGCAAGTAGTTTTAATTCACATTCTTTAATAATAAATTCAGCTGCCTATAGTGATTTATTTAATTTCATAGAAGAGCTAAACACAAGAAAACCACCTTGCCCAAACAGTGCAGAGCTAGGTAAATGTTCTTAAACTCAAGCATACAATTGCTAAGATTAATTCCTTTGTTCTTCTGCTGATGTTCATTAATCATAAATACTGGCTGAATTACAGTGTAATGACTGTATTTTTCTTTTCAGGACATAAAGGACATTGTTGTGTGATAGAATGGATGAACAATCACAAGGGATGCAGGGGCCTACTGCTCCACCATTTCAGCCACAGGTACATATATCTGGATTTTTTTAACTATAACTCATTTCTTAAATAGAGAAAGGGATAGCATTGTTTCTTGTGGTAACAGTGAAACTGTGAACAGATAGAATGTATTCTCATGATCTTGAAAAGAATTCTATATCAGTCCAGTAATCCATAGAAAATAATTGGTTTTAATTTTTGCGTCCTGCTGCTTCACTGACTTTGGGAGGTTGGAGTTGTAGTGTGAGGAGGAAGCAAAGAGGAATACAGTTGTTTCCTTAAGAAATGTTGAGTTGTTAAACTCTATGTTTCAAAATTGTATCCACAATACCATATTTATTTCAGACTGTTCGCTTCACTTATATCTTCTTACACCTCCTGACAGTGATACTGTATGAATTTCTGTCATTACATTGACAGAAATGTAATGGTTAAAACCAGGCATCAGATTTCAACTCCACAACCTCCCTGGACCACCTCCCTTTTGCTGTCACCCTCACAATGAAAAAAATCTTTCCTGATGTTCAGATGAAACCCTCTGTGTTTCAACCTGTGCCCATCACCTCTTGTCCTGTCACGGGGCACTGCTGAAGGAAGCCTGACTCTGTATTTTAACATGTGTTTTTCAGGAATTTGAGCCCATTGATGCGATTCCCCCTGAATCTTCTCTCCTGTAGGCTTGATGTTGCTGGTGCTGTCAGCCTTTCCCCCTGTGATCTGTGCTGCAGAGCCCTGGTCACTTTCTCCAGTATGTCTGTGTGGGGGTGGCCCAGAGCTGGATGCAGCACTCCAGGTGTGCTCCCATCAGTGCTGAGTAGAGGGGAAGGCTCATCTCCCTCCTCCTCTTGGCACCACTCCTCCAAATGCAGTCCAGGACATCACTGTCCACCATGGAATGCATTGCTGGCCCCTGTTCACGTTTGTGTCCAGTGGGACCCCAGGTCTGGCCTGTGGAGCTGGTTTCCAGCAGGTTGCTGCCCATGTATGGGGCTTCCCACTTCCCTGTGGTGAATTGTGTGAGGCTCCTGGCAGCTTGTCAGGATCCCCTAGGATGACATCACGACCCTCTGGTACCTCCAGTCCTCCCAGTTTGTGTCATCAGCAAACTTACTGAGATCACACTTGGCCCCGTTATCCAGATCCATTAAAGATGGTGTTGATCAATACTGGATTGAACCCACTACTGATTGCTGAGGTACTCTGCTAGCTACAGTCCTCCACCCACAGTCAGTGCTATCAGAAACTCATTTGCTATTTGGAATGAAGTACTTGAAAGCTCCATCAGAGTTTATCTGTGAAGTTAAAACACTACTCCTTTACATCGCAAGGATGTTTTGGGAGCGCAGGTAGTACTCCCAAATTGCTTCCACATTGTAAAAGGGTTATGGAGGAAGATAGAAAAATATGGATTAGCAGTCTGAGGCAGTAGACTCTTAAGTTCAAGAACTTCTGTGAGAGTAGAATGGGAGGATTTTAGCATCTAAGCAGAGAAAAGCATTAATCTCTTACTAGACCTGAAAATCCATAAACTGAAGGCAGCATATACTTTTTTGGGGTTTGTTTGTTTTTTTGTCTGGGGTGTGGTTTTTTGTTTGTTTTGGCTTTCCCAAAGCTAAAGAACAGTCGTTTATTAAATCTCTTCTCATATGGAAGCATATGTTTTCTCAGCATTGCTATTCTGCTCTGTTTCCTTGTTTGCCTGTATTCCACTCAAAATGAGGACTCAAAGCCCTGTGCAGTATTCAGTGTACACACAATAGACTTAAGTAGTGAAACATTTTGTTTTATGTTTCATTCAATTGCTTTTCCTGAGGATGTCTGACTTGCATTTAGTGGTAACTGACCAATCAGTTTAACTTTTCATGGAAGTTTTTCAATGGTGTTGTGTAAATCTTTTCCCTGTGTGGTAATAGCTAATGTAAAAACAATGATTTACAGTCTTTAGGGTGATATTTCCCATTAAGTTTTGGATTGGTAACCTTGAGATGCTAGTATTGAGTACCAGAGTGAAAATCTAAGGGAATCTTCTGCAAGGCTTTGCAGCCATATTTTCAGCTGGTTTTCTGGATAAATTGGGACTGTAAAGAAACTTTACTGCAGCCTTATATGTGTTGAATATGTAGTTTCCTTTGGGATTTCAGTGGTAACTTCTCAAAAAAAAAAAAACTTTTCGGCTGCTGTTTCTCATCTCGGAGCTGACTGTTAGTCTGCTTAATGTTCTCTCTCAACCTGAGTAAGCTTAGTTTTATAGGTTAGGAATCCTCACTGAGGGAATCTGGCTTAACATTTTTAGAAACCTGTGGTGTGATTTCTTCAGCAGAAAAGCCCAGTTAGGAAAAACCTGTCTGACTCCACTATTAACTGCTTATTGGAGTCTCTAAATTGTTTCAGTCCACCTATTTGTTCGGTTTTGTTTTTGAACTGAATCTGTAAGTAATTAAAAAGAAATGATCAAGTTGATTTTTGAGTTTTAATTTAATAATCCAGGTGAATTTTTGGCTGGGTATAGTGCACCGGCATACAGTGATGGAGCGATGCTGAGGAGGCTGCAGTGGGAGAGAACAAGAACCTCCTGTGAAGTCTTGCTCACTGGAGAAACTGATGTGTGCCGTGTGCTCGGCTCACCGATATGTACACTGGGATATTTTGGTCAATAAAGTCTTCATTGGTTTCTTCAGTGTTGTCTTAACAGATGTGAGAAACATGCTGTCTTTTTTTGTGCCTGTCTAGGTCAGTACTGAAGTTCATTGATATTTTATGGGGCATGAAATGCTTTTGAAAATGTAAATCTCAAAGATAATGGGAACTGAGTGCAAATAGAAAGTTTTGGAGAAAGAGGGAGGTAGAACATCTCTTGAGAGCTCTGGCTGAAGTGACAGCTACTGTCTGGCATATTTTTAGAAGT